>NC_135224.1:4205655-4243155 GCF_052324685.1 Brachyhypopomus gauderio
AGACACAGGGCACCTTCACCATGTCCACAGGTACCAGGACTGCTTCTCCACACTGTGGTCATGAGTGCCTTCGCTGTCATCTGCGCAGTCTGAAGACACACACCTCCTTCATCGGAGCGAGCCCGTCCTTCTGCTGGTATCACTGTGGCCACCCGCCACATCACACCAGTGTGTGTTTCCACACCTCTCCTCTTTTCCTGACAAAGCTCCTGTTACACAACAGGAAATCTAAGACCAATCATCCCATCCGAAGTGAGGGCGAGATCCGGTGGAAGCAAACAGCAGTCCTGTGTCTGTGCTGTCTGTGCTGTCTGTGTTGTCTGTGATGTCTGTGGTGCTTGTGTATGTACTGCCATTCGGACACATGGCTGCTGAGAGAAGTGTGTCCCCTGCCCAGAACAACACCCCACATACCTCTCTTAATCCCCCGCCTGTTTGTGGACACTAGAGATTAAATCCGAGTTGGATTACCAGACGAGCCCGTTTAGTGGAGAACCGTGCATGATTTGAGTAGCTGTGGGGGTAAATAACCAATCAGAGCGCGGGAAGAGAACGTCAGAAGCACTGTGAGTCCTTGATGAGGGTTAGAGGCGAATTTCTGTTCTGCCTTTAAACCGAAGGGCATTTGGGCATATTGATAGTCACCCATGGAGGCTAAACGTGAAGACTCTCTCCCTCTCTCTCTGGGCCATGCAGTCTTATCTAGCCATTATACACAAGCTGACTTCACAGTCAGTCACCTTATTAAAACCCATACAGAACCAAACAGAACTTTTATTATTATTTTTTTAAATTATTTTTATTATGTGTCAAAATCTGTGGTCTTCAACTTGCTCCTGGACATGTACCATCCTGTGTGTGATCTCTGGATATTTAACACCTCTACAGAGTTCAGCTTCTAGTCCATTTTTAATTTTCCACATTACTTTTTTTATTACTGTTACACATTTTATTTTAATAAAAACATTTGATGTGTTCAGTTTCAGTTTTAGCACTTCTATTCCATCACCCAGAGTAGTGCGCCGTGATTTGCAGGGGACACAATCTAATATCAAGGGCCTCTGGTAGTCTTTGCCACACTACAGCTGTATAGAGGTTGTGTATTAATGCACAATGTTAGTTTACGATAATCCTGGTGATATCGTCTACTAGGAATTTGGTTCTTTGCACTACTGATCAAAAACACACAAATTAAAATGTGGAATCACACAGAACTATTATATGTTTACTAATAATACATTTACGTGTAAGCTGCGCTTATGTGTGTCTGCTAGGATTCTCATGATAGGGTAAAGCAGAATGTCTCTGTAGTGCTATTAAAAACAACAACGAAACCCCGAACAAAAATGGACAACCCTTTAGGTGTTTGTGACAATGAACCCCAGGACAAACCCTCATCTCGTCCCCTTTCACACCAGTAGCATGTGTTAGGTTTGGACCGGCCCAGTTCAACACAAAGGGAAGTCCTGTTCATTGCTTATAGTATGACATCACACATGGGGGGGGGGGGTCATACCAAAAACAAAATGTAAGAGAAGGAAAGAGAAGGACGAGCATTTATCACCACCGACCATGGGGAAATCATAACATCCTGACAGGAAGATCTTGTGGAAAATAATTAGATGGGCTTTGAGAAGAAACGGTGCTCCACTTTCAGATGGACTCCACGCCTCCACAGTGACCCCTGACCCCCCCCCCCCCCCGCTCAACTCACTTTGGTTCTCATTGTGTTTCCCCATCTCCTTCACGCTCCTCCAGAACCAGCGTCATGCCATCAGAACAAGAACGGCATGTTTCTGCATTTCATCATCGCTAGCTGTAAAACCAGCTTCCAGTAATCATTTTTAATGAGAGATATTACAGTGAACTATCTTCTGTGTTTTGGAGTAAACTACCTTGACTACTGAACTGGCATTAGTTCAGAAAAAAAGAAAAATTATAGAACCAAACAAAACATTTTATTGGTAGTCAAAGTGATTACCTTCACCACACTAAACATGACATCTATTACATGTGTAAATATTCAGTGTCGTTTGTATCCCTCTAAGACCATCCCTAAGCGATGTTCACTAAGCGATGGTCACTAAGCGATGGTCATTAAGCGATGGTCACTAAGCGATGGTCACTAAGCGATCTGACTCGTGCTGGTCTCTGTCCAGAGGGTAAGCGAGCTCTCAGCCGAGCTCCTTCTCTGGCTGACAGGGTTGACCCTGATGAAAGAGCCACAGTCCTGCTTATCGCCTGAGCTGTCCAACTTGACTAATAAAACGTGACAAAGGGGATGAGCGTGTTTTTTCCCTGGGACGCGTCTCGTTGGGGAACAGCGTGGAGGTCCTTCCTGCCCCAGCAAGAACGTGTCGGCTCTCTGACCCGGCCGCGCCGCCCTTTCTCCTGGCCTGCCGGAGGGGGAACGCCGGGGCGTTGTCTTATCTCTGGAGGCCAGGGTGTTACGGCCCGGCACTTCCTATTTTCACACCACTCTGTGGAGCGGGGGGAGGAGAACGCAGAGGACACAACAATGCAGAGAGGCCCCACACATGACCTTCCTCACCTGGGAGAGGGAGCCCCGCCCCTCACCTGGGAGAGAGAGCCCCGCCCCTCACCTGGGAGAGAGAGCCCGCCCCTCACCTGTCAATCAGCCTGGCCTTGGTCACCTGAATGTACTAAATCTAATGCCTGAATCTAAAAGCATTTAATTAATTTCGAAATAATTTTTATAGACATTTATTTGATTAATATCACAGACATTTGTTATCAGTCATGTATAAGACTTTATAGATCAATTACAATTTTAGAAACCATAGACAGTACCAAAGAGTACTTTGGTAATGGTCCAGGTTTAAGGTCGAAATGTACGTGGCCTGGCCAGTTCCGGGAGGTAAACGTGATCGTAAACGTGATGGCCCGTTTTCCCCAAACACCAACAGCAGGTTGAGCAGAATCCGGCACGTGTGTCTGGAGCACGGTTCTTGGCTCTATCGTTCAGCTGAACCCACTGCGATAGCTCACCCTACTCCAGCCCCTCCCTGAGTGAGTGACACTGCTCTTCAGAATCGTGTTAAATCAGGAAAGGACTCAACAGCTCCCCCCATTGTGCACGGTGGGTGTGCAAATAACGAAGAAAAGAATTTACTCTTACCGCTGGGTTGCTATGCAATTAGAGCACGGTGACACCCATTATTAACGTCTTATGTAAGCGCGATTACAAGAACTCTTGGATTTACACAAATATCCCAGGGGTGTCGGAGCCGATGTTCCGGCTGACGCTAGACTCCTCAGTTGTCTCCAGGAGACATTATGATGCTGCGTTTACTCACTTCTGACATGCTCGTTAAACAGCATGTAATGAGTTTCTTTAGCTTCATTACTTTCCCTCTCGGTTTTTTGTTGCGTGTCAACAAAACGCCAGAAAATTACGAAACATTATTATCATAATGTCATGTGACACCCGCAGACAAAAGGCCCTCATTTGAGCAGTTGCTTTGAGAAACTGAGTCAAACGCATATTTACGGAGACGAGACCTGAGACTTCGGTGCTCTGTTGCATGTCTGGGGGAAGATAGGGGTGGATGGGGCTACTTGGTGGACAAGAACAGGGGTTTAAAAAAAAGATGAGCCATTTGCCTTCACATACAGTGATCAGAAGTATGATGCGTCTGCGCAGGTGGCTACAACAGTTTCAGCGGTTAGACCGTCTGCTGTGCGCACAGACCCGGCCTGACACACCGCCTGACTGTGTCAAACCTTTTTATTTACTGTACACTAGAAGGGTTCAGTTATTGTAGCAATTTGGTGAAATATAATTTTACCTGGTTCAAACAAATTGAGGTTCTATGCTACTGCGATCAGAATTAGAACCTAACGGCATTAGATATGACGGCATATAATCCAGATATCCAGATGGTTTAGAGATTTTTAATCTGTATGGTAGCGATGTACATAGCGTATAAAGCTTTCTCGGCTGAGACTACATTTGAACACACTGGAAGAGGAAGCGTAATGGTGAACATGGTGAACACAGAGTGAGGGTTGGGAGAAGACAGCAGGAGGAAAGGTCACATCCCCCCACCCAGTCACCCCAGTCACCCCAATCATCCCAGTCACCCCAGTCTCCCAGTCTCCCCTCACTCTGACACATGGATTCTCAGCCAGACTTGCTGATGCCCAGTGAAGGAAGTTTACAGTGAGCTCCGAACAGTAAATCACGCTGTCGTAAATCACCAGAAAGCTCCAGTGTTGGGTTACACCACCAGGCAAAATAAAATCTTCTGGTGACCTACATCTTTATTAACATCACAGTTGGTCATGTGAACTTGATCATGGACTGGTATGGTTTCTGTCTACCAGAAGACAAACAATATATGAAACTGGGAAACATTAATTCAATCGGTGGCAAAGTTCTTCTAAGTTAATTTCATTTCAGATTTTTTGACAAAGTTGATTTGTTTATGCACAGTGATGTTACAGGACATGTAATGTGTAAGTGCTGCTTTGACTAGGAGAGATTCCTGTTTGCCTGTTTATGTTATTTAGTGTCCAATAAATCCTCCAGCTCATTCTCAGTCGGAGGTATAAGATGGAGGTAAGGGTGAAGCACCTGGAGGTGTGAAGGGTGGGGAACACCACCATGCCACACCCTTTCTGTTCTTGGCAGAGATGTAGACAGACAGATGTCTCATCCTATGAGTTACGAGCGTGTCGGTGCCATTGGCCTGGGCTGACACAGTTCACCCTGGTGGCAGGAATTCCCCCCAATGCCCCCCCCCCCCCCCCAGACAAGATGCCACCACTGCAGTGCATTATGGGTGGATCCAGTCGGCCTCATAAAAACCTAAAAGGTCTCCGGCTCCCGTGGCTGGCATGAGTCTGTTCCTCCCATGGATCACTGCTGTCTCACTGCTGTCTCACTCCTGTCTCACTCCTGCTCGCACTCAGATGACATCAGATACGCTGTTCAGCTCTGTGCTAAAAAAATATTAATGGTGACCTGCACATGGCTTTATACCAGACGAGTGACATTCACTCTAGAAACAACACACTTACAAAACTCTGTCTCTTATAAACACGCATAACGAAATAGACAAAGCGGGTCACAGACAGTTTGTAGCTGGAACTGTATGACAAAGTGTGTGTGTGTGTGTGTGTGTGTGTGTGTGTGTGTGTGTGTGTGTGTGTGTGTGTGAGTGTATTTTGGTCCATGCAAAGCTGAAATCAAAGAGCAGACCTGAGCTGCATTAATCATCCCCATCCCACTTGGGTTGAGATAATAAGTTATTTAAGCCGTGATGACCACACCCACTCGGAGGGGCGTGCCCGAGGCTTGTGAGAGATGGGGCATTCCCAAGGCAACAGTGACCCACGTTACGAGAGGCCATTGGGGGTTCTGGTCCTGTTCAGCCCAGGCTCAGTGCGGGGTGGCACTGACCCAAACCTCACCCGCCCGGTGGGCAGATCGCCCTCCGCTCTTCCAGTAAAGCAAGGAAGTCGTGGAGAGGTCAGCGCCTCGCCACCCCTGACTTACGTCAGCAGCGCTGGCGGAGGCGAAGCCTCTTCGAGCATTCCTGGCTGTTCTTGTGTGTGTGTGTGTGTGTGTTTTCCTGGCCCACCGCACCCGCTGACTCTCATAGTCTGCATGAGGTTGGCCAGTGGGAGAAACGGCGGGGGCGAACTGCTCGACCCATGAGATCTCCACGACACGCAGTGCAATAGGCCCGGCAGTAATAGGCCCGGCGGTAACAGGCCCGGCGGTGATAGACCCGGCGGTGATAGACCCAGCAGTGCACTGCGGCCAGGCAGTAACAAAAAAAAAACTTGTTTTCATGGATGACGACTTTGTCTGAGGAAACTTATCAGTGGTCCACAAAACAAATCTAGTCTTGTGAAACGATTTGAGATCCAAGTAACTACTCTGTGCAGTTACATGTTTTTAAATGAATTTGAATTTCATGGCATAGGAATGATGACCCTGCCATGTGACTCGCTACCCAATGAAAGACAGGTATTATTCTCATTAATACACATAGCCTTTTTTGCCTTTCCCAGACATTTAATAATGTGACACGGCACGTAAATTATGGCTTTAGCAGTTCAGGTTCCCATTAGGTTTCTGTAAAGACCTGTTGAGCTTGTCACATTGAGGTTAAAACTGTTGGTGATTGGCACTAGTATCACCACCTGCATCAAAGGTATCAAAGCAACGGAGACAGGCTGAAGACCTATTCAGCGGATGCGACCACTGCACAGGCAGAAACACCAGCGCCACGCACAGCAGCCAAACGCCACCACGGTCTGTAAAATGTCTGACACAAGGCCAACGGTGCATAAAGAGCCTCTCACGCGCCTGGAGACAAACGTGACGTTATAATCGGACTGGGCACGGCGGAACTCATTACTACTGAGAGCCAGGTTGAACAGCGGTGCCAGTCAGATAGAGGAGGAGATCTCATCAGCCAACCTCAAACCACAGAGCCGTCTATCACCCGTCAGCAGTTGCTGCCCGAGGGCTGACACCACTCCAAGAGTTAGGCTAGGTGGATCCTGTTAGGCAGCTGAATATAAATCCATATCAGCTTTGCAACAGGAAGAGAGGGAAGAAATATGTCTGTGCCCTGCCAACTGGGCCTGGACCAAACTGAGACTGCGATGACTGGGAATAAAGGCACAATGTTAAACCCCTGCCTCTGTCTCAATGTTCTAATCAGCAAGTGAAAAAAGAGATAGAGAAAAAGATGGATGGGGTGAGACAGAGGGAGAGAGAGAGAGAGAGAGAGAGAGAGAGAGAGAGAGAGAGAGAGAGAGAGAGAGAGAGAGAGAGAGAGAGAGAGTGATTGTTCATGAATAAGTGTTCTGTGGGGAGATGTCACAAACACACCTTTCATAGTTCTCCTCTAACTGCTGGCAAACATACATCTGTGTCAGGACGCCTTTCCACTGTGTCCCCGCTGAAACACACACACACACACACACACACACTTGGCAGGCGTGACATCCCAGCATGCTCACACAGACATATTTTCATATCTCTGCGATGATTGGTAGAAACTGGTCGCCTTTGTCCAAGCCCTAAAAAAAAAAAGAAAAAAAAAAAGAAAAGGGGATTCTGGGTAACGCTTCTTCAAAATAACTTTTTCAGTTATTCCAACTAAAACATTTCGCCTTTTTATTTTTTTGTAACTTAAGAATTTGTTGTCCACATTTCAGTGACATTTCAGAGCGGGGGGTTGAGGGCGGGGGGTACTTGGCACCCGGTTATGTGTGGAGACGCTAGCTGTTGATAAGTGATTACTCAATTTCACCTTTATTCCAAGTATTTCTTCCTATTTATGTTATAATGCAGTATGACGGGGGCTGTCTGGGGATGGTCTCATGACCCATTAGGGGCTGGACATTTAACTTGTGTTGAACGCTATTAGTTTTGGAGTAAAACAATAACATAATGATGATTAATACCAGACAGCTACTATTACCCGATCACACGCAGCGTGGTGTGTTTGACCAGAGAAGTGTTGGGCAACAGTGTTGGTTTGGCAGGAGAGGCTTCCACACCAGCATGAAAACACCCATTAAGAACTTTTACAAATACCAGTATACCAGTCTTCAGGTGTATCTCTTCTCTTTCTCCATTTCTCTCTCTCCCTTCATCTCTCTTTCTTTCCCCCTCACCTCTCTCTGTACTTCATTCTCATTCTTTCTCTCACTCTCACCCCCTCTCCCTCACTCTTTCTCTCCCTCTCCTGTACAAGAAATTGTTCATTTTTATCAGACTTTGACTGATTGACGTAGCTGTGATGCAGCTGACATGTAAATATTCCTGTTTCTCCAAACAGCTCGTAGACTCACGTAGACTGTTGCTGTGAGAACGCTGGTTACATACACTAGGGAGCAGCCAATCACAGACCAACGGGATCATCTTTTTTGGCTGTAATAATTCAGCGTTATCATCAACACAAATCAAATCAAAAACAATAAAACACAACAATTGGAATGACAACACCAGACGAGCCTCTACTCTGCCCTACATGGACTGGAATTAAACAGACTCACTAACTGTCACAAGAGAACATTGTAAAGTGTCCTTGAGTATCCTGTAGAGGCACTTATGAATAAAAATGTATTATTATTATTATTATTATTATTATTATTATTATTATTATGCCACTACTGCACAGAGAGAAACACCAACGCCACACACAGCAGCCAAACGCCACCACGGTCTGTAAAATGTCTGACACAAGGCCAACAGTGCATAAAGAGTCTCTCACGTACCTGGAGACAAACTATTATTATTATTATTATTATTATTATTATTATTATTAGAATAATCTTGTAGGTCACACCACAACGTCTGGACACTTTCCATCATGGTGCAGAGATTGACACAACACACCATGGTAAGTCAGAATAACAATAACAATAATGTTAGAAAAAACAATAATATATCAATATTACAGCAATAATAGAATAACAACAATAACAATAACAATAATGTTAGACAAAGCAATAATATAAGAATATTACAGCAATAATGGAATAACAACAATAACAATTAAATTATATATACATATACACATATATTATATAATTTATTATATATAATTAATTTAATTGTATTGTCATTATTCTATTATTATAATAATTATATATAATGCATAATATATATATATATATATATATATATATATATATATATATATATATATATATATATATATATATATATATATATATATATATATATATATACAGTATATAATTTATAAACTAAAAAAGTACTATTGTGACGCTGGGGTGCTGGAGCAAGGACGAGACACGAGTCCAGGTCTCCGGTCCAAACGACACGTTTTATTTGTAACGTATAGCGCAATGGCGCACAGAAAACAAACACAGGCACACAATCGTGCAGACTATAGACAACAACGAGCACAGGACACTGCGCGAGCGCACATTAAATAGACAAACCACATTAACCCCAGGTGATTACGAGACGATTCACAGGTGAGACGGATTATCACATGACATAGCTATCACCACGAAATATCCACAGACGCAGACGATGCACGTAGACTACGTAAACACACGCCCAAAAGGGAGGGGCCGGGGTCCTCAACGTGACAACTATTAAAATTATTGACTATAAAGCTTGGGTTATAAAAGTACATGGCGCAGTATATTTTTACAAAGATATAAAATATTTTTTTTATATTATAATATATACATTATAATATATAATGTATTGCTTTTATTTAATTACTTTTATTATTATTATTATTGTTATTATTATTATTATTATTATTATTATTATTACAAAGTATTTAGAATAGGCTCGCTTGTGGAAGTAAACAGAGAAAGAGAGAGAGAGAGAGAGAGAGAGAAGAGAAGAGAAGAGAAGAGAAGAGAAGTGAAGATTAGAGTGGGTCACACCGCCTTGCGCGTCCCAGCTGTCAGCTCAGGGGCTCCCAGCACCTCTCCTGGGGTCAGAGGTCATCCAGCTGTGGCCCCACCCCCTGTCTCCCAGGCACAGCAGAAGCAGATGTTGCGTGGGGTTCCGTGGTGTGGGGTCCACAATCGCATCTGGTTCTGATTACGGCCAGACAATTTTGGCCGTTTTCTCGTCTGCTGCATGGCTAGCACGTTCACAGGTACCGGGGTGGTGGTGCGTTTCTCAATCAGCCAGTGACAGCTTTACGGTGACCCGTGGACGTTAAGTTTACGACGAGGGTTAGCCGCACCGATGCTCACTCCGCACACGTGTGTGCTCTCTCCAGCCTGGCGCAGAGTGTTTAATGCATCAGTGATGTCCAGTACCACAGAGTGTGTTTATAAATAGGTCACACTGAGATCGCATACTGACTGAAGTCCCCAAACTCAAATTAGTCCAATATTTACAACCCTATGTGATCTCCCCTTCTGAAATTAGTTATACAAGGCATAAATGTGTATAAATAGCCAGTCTAAAATAAACAATGCACACGTTTAGGCAAACGTGAAGCCCCACTCACGCGCACCGCCGAGCCCGCCTCTCTCTCTCAGCTTGTTTTGAATGCCTAACTCGCCCCCTAAGGAAGGTGATAAATCCATGCTTGTCAAACACACATAATGACAGGCTTAATGATATACTGCACGTACATTAACAAAGTCCCTCAGGAGCTTTGGCGAACCGCCGTTCAGGTGCACACGGTGATATATGTCTGTCTGCCGTTAAAACACGGGAGCGTGTACATGCGTGTGTCTGACTCGTCGGGACCCTCACTATTACTCTCCCTTGCAGTTCCATAGCATGACGTTTGCAAACTGTGTATACATGCCCAAGACCTGCTACTTCCCTCTCTTCTCATCTTTCTGGAGGTTTTTTTTTTTTGTTTCCGTTTTTTTACGACAGAAAAAAACAGAAATATATTGCACCTGCAAGAAAAATCCTCGAATCCATAAACAGTGCCGAGTTTTCAGGGGTCAGGATTACGGTCACATACACTAGGATCATTCATTGCCTTGGTGACTGATTATTTTCCCAGGGTGCCACGCTCCAAGGGCCTCCCCAGTGCCTTCCAGTTCTCTTTGGACTGGCGGTTATGATGGGATATCGGTAGTCACTCCAAACAAGCAGAATTTAAGCCTGAGGTGGAGGACCTGATAATCGATTCCCGGCCGTGCCGGAACCGAGCGGCAGAAATTTGCTTGTATAGGAAAACCATCCACGTCAAAGCACTCAGCGTCTCAGCGGGGAGAGAGGAGAGAGGTGATGCAGGCCAGAGTAAAGCGATCCGGTGTGTTTGGTTTGTGGTGTGTGTTCGGAGAGGTATCGAGTGCTGTCTCAGATGTTTATCTGCCAACAGATACACTTTTATGGTGTGTAAATTAACAGGAGACACTTTCGACAGGAAACGTTTTTACAAATTTTAAATAAATCCGTCCAACTTTGCAGCTGTAGTGGAATGAACCAAGACCACAGGAAGGTCACACACTGGATACAGCATGTGATTCACTCGCATCCAGTTCATTTTCATGTGATTCACTCGCATCCAGTTCATTTTCATGTGATTCACTCGCATCCAGTTCATTTTCATGTGATTCACTCGCATCCAGTTCATTGTCAGTCAACAGTCAGCAAAAACGAGATGTTTCTGGCACCTGGACTGAGGAAAGGTTAGTTGGTGATATAAGCTAACCCAGGACTTGAGTCTGGCCACCGTTCGGTGTGCGCCAAACAAACCGCGCCTGCACACCGTGCTGTTGTAGCCTGGACTCGCTGGGCTAGTTCCTCTGTCGTGGGTTCATACGGTGATATTTCTGCTCTGTTATTATTCGAACTAGTCCGACTAGTCTGTGTGCAGCGTTGCAAACAGTGCTTTGCTTTCAGCGTTTGCTCTTCTGGCTAGCTGGACCACAGTTACCCTGGAGACATTTTCTACACGCCAAAACTCAGCATGCCTGGATCTAGATTTTCCAGACTTTTTTCTGGAACATGTAAGTTAAAACAATGGGATGCTACGATCTGACAGCATGGCCTGCTAGCAAGATCCTATTGTGGTTAACAAGACTGTTAGCATTCACTGAAATCTAGCCTCATTAGTACTTACTGGAATCTGTCCTCGATATCTGTGCTACACAAATATATTTGATACTACTATGACCTCACTTCCTCTTCCCTCGTATACAGGCTTCCCTTCCATTTGGGGCACACACAGGAAGTCTGGACTATGCCACCTGCAGCATTGACCGGTACAGTTTGGCTGACAACCATCTGTCCATCAACACCTGCTTGGCTTTCAGACCCCTTGTGAGGCCCGGAGACCTTCCTTACTCCAGGAGTCCCACTGGCCTCCTTTTACCACAGCATGAGGACAGCCACTAAAGCTGTCACCACTCCCCCTGTCCTCAGTGCTGTGTCCTGGTGGAG
The DNA here is from genome assembly GCF_052324685.1 of Brachyhypopomus gauderio. NCBI lineage: Eukaryota > Metazoa > Chordata > Actinopteri > Gymnotiformes > Hypopomidae > Brachyhypopomus > Brachyhypopomus gauderio. The sequence goes on from NC_135224.1 coordinate 4,217,552, forward strand.
ATCCTGTTAGCATTGTCTCAGGTGCCCAGCTCCACCGTTACAACACCTGCACAGAGCTCAGACCGTGCACATCCAGAATTTATTAGTGGACAAGGGCTGATATTGATTTGTTGTATGGACACTGGTCAGACGCTTTGGAGTGGAAACGGGTGTGCATTACTGTCTTTGTGACCCCTCTGCTATTTCTCTCAAAGCGAAACTGCAGAAGGCAGACGTTGCCCTGGGCCTTTTGCGCTTTAGTATAGCGCTGACAGGCATGCTCTGATCCCCTGGCGAAGACCACCTACAAATACCCAGAAGAACACAGGGCAGAAGATGGTGCCATTTGCCCTGTTCTCTGTGGGTGAGTTGTGTAGGTGGGCTGTAACCTTCACCTTAGCAGGAAGCAAGGAGTGACATGACTGACAAGCAACAGCGCCAAACAGCTTCCCATCTGGTCCCATAAAGGCCACCAGGATCTAGCACTTCAGACGGGGGACGGGAACCATACCAAACGCTGGCATGCCACTGAGTGTCAAAGTCATTGGCCATGGTTGAGAGGTGTCAGGAGATCCTAAATGTTTCTTTCACGACTGGATGCTAATAGCAAGCTAATGAATGAGGTTGACACAGTTTTTAGGGTTTGGATATTTAGAAGGAGAAGGTGACAAAAAGCTAATCTTTGTTGAAGAAATTTTATTTCTTCTCCTCAAGACATGTTTTTCTTTTGATACAAACTAGTGAAATTAACTTGAGAACCATTTTCGTCAACAGTTTATCGCTAACAAAGGCCCACGCAACTGAAAGCAAGAGCCTCCCAGACCTCCTCAGCTATGTACATTAGCATTTCGTGATAAGCACCAGTAGGGACCCAGCAGGACTTGAGAAAACAAGGGGTTCTGACAAATGCTGCCTTCAGCAGATGAACCCAGAAATCTAGAAACCCAGGGCAGTTTTGTTATATAACAGCATCATGAGGATTAACCTGTTTGCATTGGCCTATTTATGATATAGTTCAAATAAACAAAACTGATATTGCTTATTATAAATCAACGCTGGGGATGATAATTATCACGGTAATTACCACCTTCGTCGGAGGTTTAATTAAACATAATTTGGCTTGATCTGCACACATGTTGATGCAACATGGCCCAATTAGGGTTCAGGATTTGGTTCAGGATATAGTTCAGGATTTGGCTCAAGATTTGGTTCAGTCTCCTACCAGTGCTTCTGATGCTCATTGAGAGAGAGAAATGTTCTTAGCTCAGTGACCTTCACAATGGAGCCACCAGCATAAAACAAATAAAACACACAAACCTTAATTCCTCTCCATTGATTGAATAAATATATAAACCTATATATATAGGTTCTTTTGTCAATCCCAGTCCCCTGTCCCGCTCCCAGGACCACTGATGCCCATTTATGGACAAAATGTAAAATATTAATCACAACCCGTCTTCCATCAGCTTCTACTTGCCGTTCGTGGTGGTTGCTAAGGCAACCCAGGTGGTCAGCTGTGTGACATGTGCGAGAGTGTTTTTCCAGGGGGTTAGGTGAGAAATGTCAAATGTGTGTGGGGGCTGGGGTGTAATTAGAAGTCATTCACCAGTGCTGGGACCAAATGGCGCAATTATCTGCCCCAGTGAGTAGATAATTCTGCCCACTCATCCATCACCATCAGGGAACCTGACTTGCCAGCCCCACCCTCACCCCACCCTTCACCCCTACAACACACACACACGCACACACACACACGCGCGCGCACACACACACATATAACACACACACACACACACGCACACACACACACACACGCACACACACACACACACGCACACACACACACACACACACACACACACACACACACACACGCGCGCGCACACACACACACACACACACACACACACACACACACACACACGCGCGCACACACACACACATATAACACACACACACACACACACACACACACACACACACACGCACACACACACACACACCACACTCACACACACACACACACGCACACACACACACACACGCACACACACACACACACACACGCACACACACACACACACGCACACACACACACACGCGCGCACACACACTCACACACACACACACACACACACACACACACACACACACACACACACGCACACACACACACACACACACACACATTGTCACACATATAAAACACAGTGCAAAAAAACAAAATTAATAAAAAAACATGTACACACACACACACACACACACACACACACACACACACACACACACACACACACACACACACACACACACACACACACACACACACACACACACACAGGTGTTACCATAGACATGTACACACACGCATACACTAACAGACATTACCGGATATAAGCTAGGACGACTAGCAGTAATTAATGAGTATTGTTTCTGTCCTGTTGGAGATGTTGAACGGGTAGTGAATGATGTCGTGCCAAGACAAATGCAGAAACGATGTCACAGAGCTAAATGCTGCGAAAGGGGACAAGGACATTGGACACTGAGGACGGGACGGAGGACGGGACTGCTCACTGTCCTCAATGAGAGCCTACACAAGACATGGGACATGAGAACACTACACACCAAAGCAAAATAAAAGTAGACACATACACCCGCACACTACCCACCAATCAAACAAGAGAATTAGCCAAAAATCTTCAATCTCTTAATGGCTCAATTGACTCCTACATAAAAACAAATTATCGGAAGTAGATAACAACAGACAACATATATGATGTACTTCTAAGCATCTGGGGAAATTAGTTGTTTATAATTACAGACACATTACTGCCCCAAAAGCAGCTCTCAGGCATTCTGTGCAAGATTTATAGGTGCCAAAAGGCGCAATTACTCTAAGTAAGCTGTACAGAAACCTTGGTGATGGAAACCTCCCTGAAGCATAGCTGAGTTCATCACTGACTCACACAATGAGGGTTCGTCATTCACACACACACACACACACACACACACACACACACACACACACACACACACACACACACACACACACACACACACACACACACACACTCACACACACACACACACACACACACACACACAAGTGAAGGTGCCATGGTGGAGCTCTGGGCTAATGTCTGCTGCAGGTGGAGACGGCGAGCTCTACCTCCGCCCGCTTCATCAGCGCGGCTTCCGTCAGCACCTAGCGGCAGCCAGGGGAGTTCAGCCCGCAGAAAGAAAAGCCATTCATTAAAGTGGGCTGCCAACCTCCAGAAAGCGGAGTTCACGGCGAGGAGACATCCTTTCAGCAGCTCTCACATCCCCACGCAGACAGCCAGCCAGGAGAGCACCCAGATGCGTAAACACTCCGGTGCTGGAGAGCTCGGAGGTGTGGCGACGGCTACAGTTCAAAGGGAGTGTGTCTTGGGCCAGGACCTTGGGCCAGATTACTGGGCTTTCTCACCATTTCTTGATTTCGCAGCCTGTTTGGATCGCCGCGCGGAGGAATGGAGATCTTATCAGAAACAGTAAGGCAATGTGTTTTTCATTTGCGGCAGCCAAAAGTGTAGCAATACATTTTAAAATAATCCTGTCAGTCAGACTGCGCAGGGTCCCAGTTGGTCACATGACTGATCACATGGCCGCATTTAGCCCACTGCAGGGGATTCTGCATCTCGATTCCCACGCATCCCCTCAGTCTCCTACTTCAACAACCTGCATATACATTAATCTAACAAATTCATATTAAGCTAATCTGACACATTCATGTTACGCTAATCTAACACGTTCGTATTATTTAATAAGACTCACAGAAACTCTGTAGGACCTCTAAGACATGATGTCACGATGCGTGATTGATTATTCAACATTAGTGATGTGCTGAACGTTCTCCTTCAGGTGTGTGACGTGCTGAACGTTCTTCTTCAGGTGTGTGACGTGCTGAACGTTCTCCTTCAGGTGTGTGCCGTGCGTTCAGAGCTGGGATGCACCTTCACACTGGGACGGCTCCTCGTGTTGTGAAGGTGGTGCCATGAAGCGATAGGTTGGTAGGTGTGGTGCCAGTAAGGGCTGATTGGCCTGGTCTGGGCTCGCTTGCTGGTGTGTGCGTGTGTGTGTGTGTGTGTGTGTGCGTGTGTGTGTGTGTGTGTGTGTGTGTGTGTGTGTGGGGTGGGGAGTTGGATGTTGGCTCCATCAGCATTACTCCGAGCGGTTTCCCCTCAGTGTGTTGTGCCCTTGTCGGGTGGTGGGGAGGGAGAGGGCTAGCTAGTCACCAGGGCCAGTTTCATTACAGCACACCAGATTTTATCACTGTTATTATTTACAAGGCCTTCATCTAGCGAGTACTTCCCAGGAAGAGTGGGAGGATGAAATATGGAAACTGAGCCTCAGTGAACTCACGCCCATCCCTGAATCTGGGACTTTGTTGTGGAAAGCTACTCTAATTACAACTTGGATGGAGTTTATTGCAGAACTGTACGCTGTGCATTTAACTTTAATGTGCACATTAACCATCGGGGTCAATGGGGAGTAAGGTGTATTTATATAGCTGCTATAATAATGTCCACTTTTGGCAAATATGTTGTATAAGAGTTATGACATGTTGATGAAGCTAAACTGTGACTACATTTTGCTTGTTTATGCTTTCAAACAATAATGTGCAACATCAGAATTGTTGGCATTGTGCTATTTAGCACAATAATTAGTGCTGCATAAAAGCTAATGAAATACTGGGCAGACCATATAAGACAGAAATAAGGTGGAGAATGTCTCCATGTTTGATGGCTGGCACTAAACATCAAAAGCTGTAAATCAGAGCTTGGGGCTGACTAAGCTGGTTAATACGTAATCTTGGTGTTTCATCATGGGAGTTTAGTGGAACTGCGTGATCATAATCTCTGATATCGATCTGAGTCATTCCTCCGCCAAACCCATAGTCTACGACTGCACCACGATCGCCAGGTCGATGGATAATCAATAACACAGATGAAGCGGTGTCAGATCCCACAATGCTGTGCTCCTACTGAAGTCCTTAAGGTTCAAGCCAAAACAATCTGAACCTGATGAAATATGAGCCCCCCCCCTCTCTCCTGCAGTCATTACTGTTTAAAGGGCTGGACAGAGATAGAGGGAGAGAAGGCAGAGACATGCCAGAATGCTTACATGTGTATGATGAGGCACCGCACTTTATGACTGTAATTCATCAGCTCCAGCTAGGAGGTGGTAGGGTCCCCCCTATCCCCACTGATGAATGATCCAACAGGGCTGTGAGCGTGTGTGTGTGTGTGTGTGTGTGTGTGTGTGTGTGTGTGTGTGTGTGTGTGTGTGTGAGTGTGCACATTGGTGTGTGGTGGTGGTGTGTGTGTGTGTTTCAGTGTGTGTGTGTGTGTGTGTATCAGTGTGTGTCTGCTATGAATTCAGCCATTACTCATGAGTGGGGGAATCTGCTTGGAGGTCACACGTGGGCTGCCAGACATCAGACGATTGATCAGGCTAAGCCCACTCTAATGTAAAAGACGTGATTAGTAAAGATACTGTGTGTGTGTGTGTGTGTGTGTGTGTATGTGTGTGTGTGTGTGCGTGTGTGTATGTGTGTACTATACAGGATAATGTACCATTAAATGGCCCCATATGTGTGCCTGGCCCCTTATGTAACCACGCTACACACACTTCTCAGTTTATATTTACTGCTACTGCCCTGCTCTGGGACGATCTCAGGAGCTCCTAACGGAAAGTTCCTGTGTGTTTTATTCATGAGTGCAAGCCCCCCTGCCTGGTCCCAGATCAGCTAGTCAGGCACCCCTACAGAGGGGAACAAACCCTGTCAGCCCGACCGCCACTGAAAGGCCACAGCCTGGACAAAAAGTCAGATATGGAGCCGCCATTTTAAATAAAGCATTAAACAAATTATTTGATTAATTACTTCAGAAATCAATTGCCTAATTAATGAATTAAATGGTCTGATAGATTGGTGTGTCTGCAAGCTGTGATACGATCCCAGTTGTAGCTCCCTGGTTATAGGAGGGGGCAGAGGGTGTTGAACTGACTCCCCAGTCTGTAAGAATCCCTCGAACAGATGACTTCATACAACGCATACACGCATGCATACTACAGTAAAGTAGGAGATATTTCTGAACACTTATGCTGAGGCTGAGAAGAAATATGTTGAAATTATTAAAATGCCTTTTTAAAAATAGATTTCAGGATCAAATGACAATTAGTGATATTCACTCTTTCCTTTCTTGACAGGTAGAGTGTGATGATTAGTGCATAGAAAGTCTTCTTTTCCAGCGGAGACATACAATGACTAAACTCATTACCGTGTAAAAATATTTATGGAGCGGAGAGAGACTCTACATTAGAAGCACAGTGTGAAGGAGTGAATGACTAACATTTGCCGTTAAAGGCAAAGACTATTTAACCCACACACACGTACACACGCTCTGAATGGAGAAACAGTAACAACAGAGACCTGCAAATTCATCTACGCACTGTCACTGTAACATACGAGAACAATGTTGACAGTACTGAAGATTTTAAATACATCATTTCAGTTCCAGTCATGTGATTTGATGGAAGTGAAGATTTAACAATGCTGGACTCAGTCGTGAGCAGTCCAAGCCGTGGTGGCGCTCCTGAGCACGGCTCACCGGCCGGGGAGGTTTCCACAAAACACCCGCTAGTTAACAGAACGCAAAAGGTGAACAAACACTCGGCGTTTAGAATGTTAAGGGCACCGGGTTGATCTCTGCAGCTGCTGACGCATGAGCCGTTTTAGGGTGGGCGACTTCAACGTCCCCAAATGGCTTTTCTTAAGGAAAGGGAGGAGCAGCTCTGAGCACTTACAGATATGCCAGATATTAGCATTAGCATAAGGGCACACTCACGACCTTCGGGGAACTTCACAGTGGCAGTGTGTGTGTGTGTGTGTGTGTGTGTGTGTGTGTGTGTGTGTGTGTGTGTGTGTGTGTGTGTGTGTGTGTGTGTGTGTGTGTGTGGGGTGTATTGTGTGTACGTATTGGTGTATGACTGAAGAGAAAAGAGGACCTTACTTCCTGTATGAGAAGACACAGTTAAGCCCTACTGCCCAAACACCAAGACATGAATATGTAAATTCTGACCTGATGGTCAGAGAAACTGCAAATCTGTTTTACTTTTCTTTCTGGGTTATCTTTTAACTTGCTGAGTGTCATAGCAGCCAGAGAAGAGACATTTGCACCAGCAAGAGGAGGACTGACTTAATTTTCACATGCCATCAAACAACACTGAACACTCAGCAGTTAAAGATTGAAGGTTCAGTTAGTTGTTGGAAGGCAAGATGCCCTTCCTGTCTCCCTTTCATTGGAGCAGAAGCCAGCCAATCAGATACCACTGGAGTACAAGCCAGCCAATCAGATACTGACATGCTCCCACGAGCTGGAGAGCTGGACACTTAGATCCATCCTGAAAACACAGAGGCCCTTGAATGTAACTGTTTGAAAAGATATGGTGTCTACACGCGCATGTAAGGAGACAGTGAGTTGAGTGGCTGTCCTTTACTTGATACTTGGTTCTGACAGATCAAAGCACAGTGATTTTTATAATCCCTGATTTGGGTTAATCCCTGTTTCAGACTGAATTATTTTACTTTCTGTAAATCATAGCCAAGTGGCTTGGCTAGTTAACTGCTAGAAAATCAACATCCATTTTTCATGTTCTCTCAGTGGACAGCTCATCCCGTTGCTGATATTAAAAGCATATGATGTAAAAGGAGTGAATCATTATTGCAAAACAAAAATCCTTAGTGGTGATTCCAGCCCCTCTGGTCAGGTTTACCATCCTGATTCTCACCATCATCTTCCTCTACCTCATCTCCTCACATTCTTTGAGATTTTACTCTGCTTTATGTCTCTTTCGCTGCCCAAAACACACACACACACACACACACACACACACACACACACACACACACACACACACACACACACACACACACACAGAGACCCACCCATACACACACACACACACACCCACACACACACACACGCACGCATGCACGCACGCATGCACGCACGCATGCACGCACACACACACACGCACACACACACGTACACACACACACACACACACACACAGAGACCCACCCATACACACACACACACACACACACACACACACACACGCACGCACGCACGCACACATGCACACACACACACGCACACACACACGTACACACACACACACACACACACACACACACACACACACACACACAGAAAGAGAGAGACTCAGCCATCCACATGACCTTGGAATTAGTTGAGCTTCTGGGGATGTACAGAGCTGGGTGGGACACCACTGGCAGCTTCCAGAACTTCCTCTCTCTCTCTCTCGCCCACTTTCTTTCTCTCTCTCTCTCTCCGATCTCTATGTCTCTTATTCTGTCCCTCTTTCTCTTTTATCTCTCTATATATGTCTTATCCTGTCTCTATTTCCCTCTCATTCTCTCTTTAAATCTTTTTCTCCTCTTTCTATGTATGTAATGGTGTGGGCAGTTACCAAAGGTGGAGTATTTGTTGACGTTAATGTCACTTTGAATGCCTGTATTAAAATGTGTGTGTGAGTGTGTGTGTGTGTCTAATACTCTGTGATCGCAGTAAACACAACCATTTTCCACTACGGTGAGAGAGTGTGTTTGGGCACTTTAGTGAAACAGTAGCACAGTGTCCAGTACAAGCCTGGGCCGAGCCTGCCGGGTCACTGTTGGGTCAGGGGTGTTTGACAATATGGAAAGAAAAGGGACTGCTGTAAAAAGGGAAAAGTTCTGAAGTGAAACTCAACCCCTGCAAGACCGAGTCCACTGGCTGAGATAGCATATCTGGAGCACAGCACACAGAACACCAAATGTTCCGTTTTGAGTCAATTATTCATTCTTATCCATTTTATCATTTAAATTGAAGTAAAACATATGTATATGGTGTCAGAAAATCTGTTTCATTCCAGCAGCAGTGTATGTAGGGTATGGTGAGTATTCTGCAGTGTTAGGGTATGGTGAGTATTCTGCAGGGTTAGGGTATGGTGAGTATAATGCAGTGTTAGGGTATGGTGAGTATTTTGCAGTGTTAGGGTGTGGTGAGTATTCTGCAGTGTTAGGGTATGATGAGTATTTTGCAGTGTTAGGGTATGGTGAGTATTCTGCAGTGTTAGGGTATGGTGAGTATACTGCAGTTAGTATCTCCTCGCTGAGTGGTATTATTTGTAAATGTAATACAAGCGAACTATTCAGTCAGATAGATATCTGTTGTGGAATGAAATACAGTAAAAACATGCAAAAGTATAACTGAGCCTGCAGCATGCATGAGACATTGATTGTTAAACAATTAATCTTCATGGGTAGCTAAAGTGCCACAGATAACAACATTTATCACCCAAACCCGAAGAAACGTTGAATGTTTGTGTCTTTCGCGATTGTGCAATAAGACATAAGCTTTCCAAATTTAAACTTCATTGTGAATCTGAAGCAGATAGTTATTCAGCTAATGTAGCTTAGGTCCAAAACAAACAAAATTACAAAATGAATTGTGTGTACAATTATAAATCCAGGCATAGCTGCTACCAAGTTGAATGAAAACACCGCATAAATCTACATTATCTAGTTATCTACATAGCTATGTTGAAGCCGCATCCTAAACTTTGTCTCAGATGTTTTGCTAATTTCGGCCAGGTTTTACTGCTGATGATTCCACCTAGGATTGTTAAGTATCTTCTAATTTAACTTAAGTAGCTACTAGCTAGCTAATGTTACAGCTAGCACACTCCACTTCAAAATGAAATGATGCTGATACAGGGTTGCCAACTCTCACGCATTGAGCGTGAGACACACGCATTTGACCGTTTTCACACGCTCTCACGCCACACTTCCGATATCTCACGCCGAAAAAAAATATCCAGTTTATTTACCTCAGATCCACATATATGATTCAATACGTTACTAGTTCGCTAGCTCTGGCGCCATCCACCGGCGATATAACACTGAATGGATGCAGTTCACCTTAACTGTCACTAGGTAGAGAACAAGCTAGATGTAGATTTATGCGATGTTTTGGAAAGCTGAATTCGACAAAATTCTAACAAAAAATTCAATGTTTCTTTGGGTTTTGGTTGGTAAATGTTAATATCTGTACTTTAGCTAACCATGACATCTAATTGTTGTGGTCAGATTAGAGTAACATGCGTTACTGACATCACTGATGGTGAGTATACTGCAGTGTTAGGGCATGGTGAGTATTCTGCAGTGTATGGTGAGTGGCTGTAGTATTGTAGACTTCCAGAGTAGAGTTAACACCAAAGGACCAGGACTTGGTTTGGTGGTAGAGCGGCCCGATGACGGGGTTAACACCGCGGGACCAGGACTGGTGCGGTGGTAGAGCGGCCCGATGACGGGGTTAACACCGCGGGACCAGGACTGGTGCGGTGGTGGAGCGGCCCGATGACAGGGTTAACACCGCGGGACCAGGACTGGTGCTGTGGTGGTGGAGCGGCCCGATGACGGGGTTAACACCGCAGGACCAGGACTGGTGCGGTGGTGGAGCGGCCTGATGACGGGGTTAACACCGCAGGACCAGGACTGGTGCGGTGGTGGAGCGGCCTGATGACGGGGTTAACACCGCAGGACCAGGACTGGTGCGGTGGTGGAGCGGCCTGATGACGGGTGCTCATTAACCTGCTGGAACTCCAACAGTGCTGCACAGATGTAAAGAGAGCAGGGGAGCACAGCACCGATACACAACTATGGGTCACCCGACACCAGCAGTAACGATTCTTCTGTGGCCTTTTTTAAGACACACACACACACACACACACACACATGCGCACGAACGTTCACCCTCGTGACCCTCCCGATGATGATTCCAGACCAGTCAGCTGCTGGTGCCATTAGGGTCTCCTCACACCAGGAGGGCCAACCCCATCCCCACCCTGGCCTCCACCAGCACCACCTTCAGGTAACCCCCTCTCCTCCCACCACAGGCCTGGGGCCCCTTGCTGAGTCTAATGTGTTTTCTACTCTGGGCCTGCCAGCAGTCTCTCTGCCTCCCCAGGGTGTGTGTGTGTGTGTGTGTGTGTGTGTGTGTGTGTGTGTGTGTGTGTGTGTGTGTGTGTGTGTTTGTGTGTGTGTGTGTGTGTGTGTGTGTGTGTGTGTGTGTGTGTGCCTGACATTCCTATAGCTGCCTGCCAGCCCTTGTCCCCACACCGTCTAGGCAGTGTGTGTTCCGTGTGTTTGGTAAATCTCTACAAAAGGTCATGACCCATGGCCTCTGCAGGAAAACAACCAGCCACAAGTGGTTGGGGCACGCAGCCGCTCCTCCCATTTTCTAAACTGACCAATGAGACAGCGGAAAGCTGTACACATGGCAGTTTTGGTCAAGGAGTGTGTGTGTTGGACAGGGGTGGTGTGGGTCTCGTGTCTCCCCGCTGAAGGAGAAGCCGTGCAGGGTTTCGGTGATGGACGCACTCCTTGACTTCTCTCCTCACATGTATATTTGCTTTGGCCCAGTGTACCGAGCCACGGCCGTAATCCTGCGACGAAGCACGAATAAACACAATATGAGATTATTTGAAAACAGTTTAAGGATTATGTAAAAGAGCAATTACTCAGATCAGTCCCTGGGTTCTGGAGCATGTACACACACACACACACACACACACACACACACACACACACCACTCGGCCACTGAATGCATCCTGAAAGCCTTGTCATCTGGAGTTAATTGTCAATCTTATTAAAACTGTATTTTCTTTCCACTGTGCACAGCTCCTTCATGATGACTGATGATGAAGTTGCTGCATATTCAAGCATTGTATCCAGCCAACGTAACCAGGCACGGTAACCAGGCAACGTAACTGGGCATTGTGACTAGACAGCGTAACCAGGCAGCATAGCTAGGCAGCATAACTGAGCATTGTAGCTGTCCATCGTAACTAGACAGCGTAACCCTACACCAGTACCAGCATCTGTGGCAGGAGCCACGTTTGTCACACCGGAGACAAGTCTCTCTTCATCTCATACTCAACCCCACATCGGAGGAGACATGTCTCCCTTCATCTCATACCCAACCCCACATCAGCGGAGACATGTCTCCCTTCATCTCATACTCAACCCCACATCGGAGGAGACATGTCTCCCTTCATCTCATACTCAACCCCACATCGGAGGAGACATGTCTCCCTTCATCTCATACTCAACCCCACATCGGAGAAGACATGTCTCCCTTCATCTCATACTCAAACCCCACATCACCGGAGACACGTCTCTCTTCATCTCATATTCACCCCCACATCAGAGGAGACACGTCTCCCTCAATCTCATATTCACCCCCATGTCAGAGGACACGTCTCCCTTCATCTCATATTCACCCCCACATCAGAGGAGACACGTCTCCCTTCATCTCATATTCATTCCCACGTCAGAGGAGACACGTCTCCCTCAATCTCATATTCACCCCCATGTCAGATGGGACACGTCTCCCTTCATCTCATATTCACCCCCACATCAGAGGAGACACGTCTCCCTCAATCTCATATTCACCCCCATGTCAGATGGGACACGTCTCCCTTCATCTCATATTCATCCCCACATCAGAGGAGACACATCTCTCTTTATCTCATACTCACCCCCCACATCTTGGGAGACAAGTCTCCCATCATCTCATATTCACCCCCACATCTTAGGAGACATTATCCTATTATCTCACACTCACCTCCACATCTTAGGAGACATGTCTCCTATTATCTCACACTCACCTCCACATCTTAGGAGACATGTCTCCTATTATCTCACACTCACCTCCACATCTTAGGAGACATGTCTCCTATAATCTCACACTCCCAGAGGTGACCTTCTCATGCCCCGTGTAGCTGTGTGTCTGTGGGGACGTCTGATTAATTCCGGCCTGACTCCTTGTCTCTCATCGATTGGACACGTCCAAAGGCGCCTGATCAGGCTAGAATCCTCCCATGAATCTGTGATATGAACTCATTTCCTCACGGTCCATGGTAATGTAACCTGAGCGAGGGGCACTGTGGAATTGTGGGGGATGAAAGCAGTCCCAGAGCCCGAGTATTAACCCCCAGGGTCAGCAGGATCATCCCAGTCTTCCCAGTTAAACTTTAATTTTTGCATTGCAGGGGAAAAATCCTGAGACGGATTACAAGGTTCACTTGAAGAGATTTACAGATAATTAAATCAATTGGTGGAACGGATCAAAACCAGAACATCCAAAATTATTGGAAGTCGAGTTTCTCTCACTTTGTGTTTTATTCATTTTCTTCTACTGAGACAAAGACACATTCAAGTTATCCAGTCAAAGCTCTGAAATCTGCACATGCAATTCTGTACATAGACTGAATACAGCTGAAGAGAAAAAATGAATGCAACTTCATCTAACTTATTACAATGATGTTTCCAAATGTTTAAATCCTTTTGAGCATTTGTAAGTAGTAAATATTTTACTTCATCACTCCTCTTCATTTGGTGATTCACTGACTGGTGTTGAGTGTTGGTGGTTGGGTACGATTGTTAGCAGGCCTGCGTGTGTGCTGGTGTCGGTCATCTCTGCCCTCTTGCTGACCTCTGACCCAGAGCTTCTGAGGTAACAGGAGCACCGGGGTGAACAGCAGCAGGAAGATCAGCCCCAGGATGAAATGCATTGTGGGACATCTGTGATCCTCTGTCCTGCGCATTAAGCCATGTCAATGTATGGTACATGCATGAAAATATAGGATCATCTAATTTTATAATCTCAAGAGATTAAGTTGAGATTTGAAATGGGAAGATTTTATAAACAAACAAAACAAAAGCAAACAAAACACATGCACAATTATTATAATTAAAAAGAAATCAGGAATTTGAGATCCAGATCCGTGTCATGGTAGTTGCTACGTTATAATTAGTGACTATCTTCAGATTTAGTGATTATCTTCAGAAGTGATAATTACGCTTCAAAACTTCAGAAAGGGGAAGATGTATCTGTCCACTCCATCTGCACTTCTACAATGTGCATTCAGTACATCCAGCATTCAATACATCCAGCACTCTGTACATCCAGCACTCTGTACGTCTAGCACTCTGTACATCCAACATTCAGTACATCCAGCACTCTGTACATTCAGCATTCAGTACATCCAGCATTCAGTACATCCAGCACTCTGAACATCCTCCATTCAGTACATCCAGCATTCAGTACATCCAGCACTCTGAACATCCTCCATTCAGTACATCCAGCATTCAGTACATCCAGCATTCAGTACATCCAACACTCTGTACATCCAGCACTCTGTACGTCTAGCACTCTGTACATCCAACATTCAGTACATCCAGCACTCTGTACATTCAGCATTCAGTACATCCAGCATTCAGTACATCCAGCACTCAGTACATCCAGCACTCTGTACATCCAGCACTCTGTACGTCTAGCACTCTGTACATCCAACATTCAGTACATCCAGCACTCTGTACATCCAGTATTCAGTACATCCAGCATTAAGTACATCCAGCACTCTGTACATCCAGCATTCAGTACATCCAGCACTCTGCACATCCAGCATTCAGTACATCAATCATTCAGTACATCCAGCACTCTGTAATCAGCTGCACTAGTGTGTTAGCAGTATACCACTGTGTTCATCAGCAGAGCTTGAGAGAACGTCCTCTGCTCTGTAGCTGTTATCCCCTATAAAACATCACTGCTGCTATTTCTACTAAGACACTGTCTATTTACCCAATACTCTAGTTCAATGCATATTTGTGATACCACCAGTACCACTAATCTTATTACTTTCACGTTTCATGACCGCTAACACGGCTGGAGTGTAGGCAGTTGCCCCGGGCGACGTTTCTGGGGTGTGTGGAGGTCTGGACGGAGCTGAAGACTCTTTGGCTTACAGGATGTCAGCCTCAGACTTCCGGAACAGTCCATTTCTCCCACACTGGCGTCCCCCCAAGGAGGTCTAAGGAAGTGTTCCCTGTGTGTGTGTGTGTGTGTGTGTGTGTGTGTGTGTGTGTGTGTGTGTATGTGTGTGTGTGCGTGTGTGTGTTGGGGGTGTATGGCAATGCTAGGTCAGGCCTCCCTAAGCTCCTGACCCACCAACTCACAGGCATTTCCTCCCCATGCACAGATCAGCCATTTAACATAGACACACACACACACACACACACACACACACACACACACACACACACACACACCCACACACACACACACACACACACACACACCCACACACACACACACACACACACACAGAGAGAGCACCATGCAGACACAAGACCATCAGCACATAAAAAGAGGCCAAGTTGTGCTTGTTTGAAACAGTAAGTCCTGGCTGAACACACAGGCTCATCAATCAGTTCATAGTTCTAGGAAACACGCAAAGTTAAAATTCAATTTCCGTTACGTTCAGTACTGGCTGTACTGGGAGGCCATGACGCTTCTTCATAACACGAGGATTTTTGAATAAACTAAATTCTAAACTTTATAATAAAGCTATGAACAGAACATTCTATTACTTAAATGTGGAGATAGTTTTAAGGGTCATAGTTTAGCAGTGTTTCATTACACACACGCACACACACTTACACTTTAAGAAAGGGCCTCTCAGAGTACTAGAGTGCCATTGAACTGAGGACTGTTGTTGCTGTCTGACTCCTGAGTGTAATGAATGGTTATTGGCTGCTAAATGACGAACAGGTGACAGGGCCAATGAGAAGACAGATGATGGCATGCCATGGGTGTGATAATGGGTGGTGGCTGTAATTTCTCCCCGAGCTCTACACCTCTCCCTCTTAGACCTCTCTGCTCCTGTACTGCCAGGCCCTCATCAGGCGCACAAAGGCTCTCTGTGTGAGAGTGTGTAAATGTGTGTGTGTGTGTGTGGGGGGGGGGGGGGGTGTGCGTGGGTGTGTGTGTGAGTGTGTGTGTGTGTGTGTGTGTTCGCTCGTGCCCAGCTGCAGAGTTGCTGCTCTGCTCCATTTGCTGGCTGATGGGCTGAGTGGGAGCTGAGGCACACACACACACACACACACACACACACACACACACACACACACACACACACACACACACACACACACACACACACACACACACACACACACACACATACACACACACACACACACACACACACACACACACACACACACACACACACACACACACACACACACACACACACACACACACACACACACACACACACACACACACACTCACATACACCTTTCCTGTTCTCTCCACAGGAGAGGTAGGGAGGGGCAAACGTGACCTGCCTGACCCCCCCCCAACACACACACACACACACACACACACACACACACACACACAACCACCACACCCGAGCTGCTGGTCTGCTGGATTGAAAACGCAGGCACGTCCCTCCTCTCTCTCTCTCTCTCTCTTTCTCTCTCTCTCTCTCTCTCACACACACACACACACACACACAGGCTCAAGATGTCGCACCTTCACCTACTGACTGATTCAGTAATTGCCTGAATGAAGAGTGTAATAGAACTCCATTCACCCTAAATCATATGAATTTAGATAGATAGATAGATAGATAGATAGATAGATAGATAGATAGAAATGAAAATGTATGAAAAAAACATTTAAAATAAATTAAAGTTCATATAATGCATTTCTTAATAAGTATAATTGGAACCCATTGTGTGACTAATAGATATTAGAGAACTTAGATTAGAACAGTTTCTTTCATTCATACCTGGTGTACTGCTCTAACTCTAGATACACAGCTGCTTCAGGCTGCAGTGACACACCTTCCTCCCCCCACACACACGCACAAACACAGAGGAATTCATCCGTAATTTTCCTTGACTGAACAAACAATACAGTTGCCTTAACAATGTTGACATCTCTAAAGCCCATAAGTACAGTGTAATGGAGCTCACAGCGCCGTGCGACCGCCCAGGCCGCCCAGAGAGAGCCCGCAGGAACCTGCAGAAGTTCTCCACCGCCACACTGATGCCTCAGCCCTGCAGACGGCCACGCACACGCACAGACGTCCTGTACTCCACGCTGTCCTGTCGCGCGTGATGTCCTGTAGCACGTGATGTCCTGTTGTGCATGTTGTTCAGTAGCGTGTGATGTCCTTTAGTGAATTCTGTCCTGTAGCGTGAGATGTCCTGTATCGTGTGATGTCCTGTTGCGTGTGATGTCCTGTAACACATGATGTCCTGTAACACATAATGTCCTGTTGCGTGTGATGTCCTGTAACACATGATGTCCTGTAGCGTGCTATGTCCTGTAGTGAATTCTGTCCTATAGCTTGTGATGTCCTGTTGTGCATAATGTCCTTTTGCGCGTGATGTCCTGTTTTTACAGTCAGTTGAAATGAGTAGATTAGAAAGGTGTTTAACTTTTGATATTTATTGCACATCCACAGACCAGTGCAGGATAAAATCCTTTAAAATCCCAAATCTTTGTAAAAAATAAAAGCAAAAGTAAACAGTTACACTATATAAAGTGCATTTACATCTATCAAATTAAATTAAATTCTCTCAATCTGAGACAACTGGTTTGTTCACAACAGAAGTAAATTTAACAATAAAACCTCTATTCTTAATTAAATAAAACACATACCCAGTCTGGTAGACATTCAGGAACTTCAAGTATTTTCTTAAATAATGTTTATATAGCCACCTTGAAAATGCTAATTTTTCTTCGGCTTGCTCCTGACTCGCCATTTCTGCCTCTTCTCCGATTGTGTTGTGTCATTGGCGTGCTTCGGCGCGCGTGTAAAAACACTGGCTCTGATTGGCTACCATAACGCTGCCTTAGCCAATCGCTTACTGACTTGTTAAGTTAAACAGGTGTCACACCGAGAACTGTGACCTATTGAGATCTGTTACTCCTCACTAGCCTGGGCAGCGGTCCGCTCGCATTACTGTTAGTATATCAATATATAGTAACGCACCGCTTTTAATGACCAGTAACGTCAACGGCGTTGTAACGACAGGAAAAGTAATTAATTATATTATCCCGTTACTGACAAAATGACGCCGTTACCTAACGCCGTTATTTTTAACGGCGTTATTCGCAACACTGCCTGTAGCGTGTGATGTCCTGTAGTGAGTTCTGTCCTGTAGCGTGTGATGCCCTGTTGCATGTGATGTCCTGTAGCGTGTGATGTCCTGTTGCGCATGATGTTCTGTAGCGTGTGATGTTCCTGATAGTCTATTAATTCTGAACTAATGCAACTGTATATTAAATTATGTATCTGTATCTGTCACCTAAAACATAAATCGTGATGACATTAACATTTATTGATTTATTATGCAGGGTAGAATGTAGGTATATATATATATATATATATATATATATACATACATATATATATATATATATATATATATATATATATATATATATATATATATATATATATATATATATATATATATATATATATACCTACATTCTACCCTGCATAATAAATAATATAATATATATATATAATATAGAATGTATGTATATATACAATGTTATGAATTCATACAGACACCCATCCAGGGTTTCATATGGTCATGTGTGAGTGTGTGTGTGTGTGTGTTTGAGGGGGGGTTTAGTTTGTTCACCCTTTTCTGTTGTACCACCACACGCCTTGTTTGTCCTGGTGACACATGTTGTATCAGTCCTGTCTGTGGATGTCATGGTGGTGTCAGGCGTTATGGCAACAGGCTGTGGTGGTCGTACTGGTGTTGGGAATTATCTCTGCACTCAGATCAGACTCACCGTACTGGTCTCAGATCAGACTCACCCCAATGCCCTCAGATCAGACTCACCGCACTGGTCTCAGATCAGACTCACCGCACTGGTCTCAGATCAGACTCACCCCAATGCCCTCAGATCAGACTCACCCCACTGGTCTCAGATCAGACTCACACCACTGCCCTCAGATCAGACTCACTGCACTGGTCTCAGATCAGACTCACCCCACTGCTGTCCTTCTCATGACTGACTGCTACCCGTCTGCACTCATTAACCTAAACTATGTCTTCCCCAACACCTGGGCCTGTTAGCGAGGCTAATCGTTAGCCAGCTCACTGCTAGGACTAGACACTTTCACACCTCCAGCTCCAGATAGCCTGACTGTCCTTCTCTCTTCCTCTCTCTCCCTCTCTTCCTCTCTCTCTCTCTCTCTCTCTCTCTCTCACACACACACACAAACACACACACACACATACACACACCTGTCACCTTTTACAGACACAGGAAACTAGAGTCGTAACTCTTTATAGCAAATCTATCTGTACCATAGCTGGTTGACAATGAGCTTCTCTTTAAGGACAGATGAGTGTTTTTAAGAGTTTTTGCAATTTCAGACAGATATGTTTTTTTGTATAAACTCTCACCTTTTAAATGTTTGCTTGTTCTGCGAGGTTTCTACAGACACAGTTCTGTATTTCAAATTTTAATCTGTTTCTTGCCTTAAAGATTATGGGTTGAAATCTCTACTCTACTCTCCAAACAATCTGAATTCATCAAACGTCCAGTCACACCTCAAAATGCCCTGCGATGTACACGTGACTCCAAACGCAGTTCGAGCTCTTCAGCTTGGAGTCTTGTGCATTCCTCCAAAAGGCTCATTTCCTGTCCTCATAAAACGATTATGAAGCATTATAACACCTCCCAGGATGAGAAATCCACATCCAGAGGTTTTGTTTGTTATCAGATGGTGGTGAAAGTGTGTCAGCTGCAGGTGAGGCCCGGCTGGCTCGTCGGTGATTATTCTGGGCCGCTGATAGGAAAAGCATGTGTGACTGAACTGATGGCCTCTTCCTTCGTACACACCTCTTGCCCTTTGTGCTGCCTCTCGGAGGAAGGAGCCCCCCCCACACCTATGCAAACCTCACGAAGGCCCCACCGATATCGGGTAAGGTGCCGTCACAAGCAGCCTTAAGCGCCTGGGCAGGAGAGAGATACAGGGAGGATGCCCCTTCCCGGGGTCAGACGTAGGTCAGGGGTCATCCATGTGTGAGCTGGGAGCTCTAATGGTGACGTTATATCACCCTAAATGAATTCTAGGAGCAAGGCAGAGAGGAGACCTCAGACACCCAGCAGAGCCGAGGGCAGACACCACACGCCCCCGCAGGGTGGAGAGTGGACCCCACACACCCCGCAGGGTGGAGAGTGGACCCCACACATCCCGCAGGGTGGAGATCAGACCCCACACACCCCACAGGGTGGAGAGTGAACACCACACACCCCGCAGGGTGGAGAATGGACCCCACACGCCCCACACTCCCGCACATCTCACACATCTCTGCGTCACTGGCCTTGCCTGCTTCTGCTGACCATGGAGGTTTATAATATTTACCTCTTACATTTTTTTTCAAGTTTGATTAAGTGAAAATAGAAAAAAAAACTTTTGTTACTCTACAAGTAGAACGAAATGAAGTTTTCAACGTGATACTAATCAGTAAAGGTTTTACCCCGCCTAGGGAGAGACTTTATGTTTGGATTGGAGCCACAATGTCAAATAATGTCAAACAGTATGAATGATCAACCTTTCTAACACTGGGTTTACAGAGTGATCTAGACTCCAGAATACAGAGCTGCTGCTCACAGAGTGGGTCCATGGGTGAGTGAGCACAGGGGACAGAACCATGTGTGTGTGTCACTATGTGAATACTTGTGTGTGTGTGTGTCACTCAGTGTATGTGAGTGTATGTGTGTGTTTATGTGTGTGTGTGTGTGTGTGTGTGTGTGTGTGTGTGTGTGTGTGTGTGTGTGTGTGTGTGTGTGTGTGTGTGGATGTGTGCCTGGTCCGTCACTGCCTGTGTGGCGTTCACTCTCAGCTTCCTGGGCACCTCAGTCAACAACACATTAAAAAAGAAAGAGGGAACACAGTCATAGAAAAACGCCCCCTCTGTCATTCCCATGGTACATATTCCTGGCAGGCATTGCTGCGTGTCTGCCGTTTCCCAGACACTGCCTAATGGGCCTTCCCCGAGCCCCAGAGGACGCAGACATGGGGAGGTGTGATCGAAACCCACCGACGCTGGCATAGGGAGGGCTTGCAGGCTGTTTATAGGCAGTGAAGTTTCAGTGTCCCTGTGTCTAATGTGCTCACACACACACACACACACACACACACACACACACACACACACACACACACACACACACACACACACACACACACACACACACACACACACACACACACAAACACACATATACATACACATACAAAGATTTATGCAAATGTCTAGGCTCACACACTAACTGGATGCAGGAAATTGCAGAATTCTTAAGGAAAAAGCTGCAATTTTGGAGGCCGTCCAAGAGTGGAGATAGGACCTGATACCAGACACAGCCACGCTCGAGCTGGGCTGTTTCTCCAAAATGTCGTACCCTCTCTGAAATTAAGAACATTCCTGGCATTACCACATAGTAATACTGACCCGTGCATGTACGACAGGTTACGTCAGTTTCTCCAAATGAAATTTGGACCTGTCTGATGTAGCGAGCAGGCCTCACAAACCACAGTAGATAGCAGAAGCAGTCTGGGGACCAGGGACGTATCCCACGATCTCCTGGCTATTAAGGTTACAACGCTTTTGGGAGGCGATGTTCTGGCCGTTGAAGTTATAGAGCGTAGCCTGATGGCTAGAGCCCAGGTCTGGACTCCTCTACACTTTGGACAGGGTTGTAAACTGTCTGTCTGTCTGCCGTGCCGTCGGTCTGTCTGTCTCACTAATGGCGTCCAGGACCCTGAATGCCCTGCTCAGACTCCCTGATTCTCATGCATTCCTTCCTGTTAGGAGCAGGGCTTTCGTGACAGTTTAGACTCGGGAGTAACATAACCTAGGGCAGTGTGTGGGTGTCTGTCTATCTGTCTGGCTGTCTGTCTGTCTGTATAAGCCTCAGGGTGATGTTGCTATCATTGGTCTCAACAAGCCCTAGTCTAGTGTTCCTCAGTAGGGCCTGAACTGACAGTGGAATCAGTGGAGTAATTGAATGCACATAGGTTAAGGAAGAAGGCGGGGTTATCTGTAATATATTCATGTAGGCGAAGGAAGAAGGCGGGCTTGTCTGTAATATATTCATGTAGGTGAAGGAAGAAGGCGGGCTTGTCTGTAATATATTCATGTAGGCGAAGGAAGAAGGCGGGCTTGTCTGTAATATATTCATGTAGGCGAAGGAAGAAGGCGGGCTTGTCTGTAATATATTCATGTAGGCGAAGGAAGAAGGCGGGCTTGTCTGTAATATATTCATGTAGGCGAAGGAAGAAGGCGGGCCTGTCTGTAATATATTCATGTAGGCGAAGGAAGAAGGCGGGCTTGTCTGTAATATATTCATGTAGGTTAAGGAAGAAGGCGGGCTTGTCTGTAATATATTCATGTAGGTTAAGGAAGAAGGCGGGCTTGTCTGTAATATATTCATGTAGGCGAAGGAAGAAGGCGGGCTTGTCTGTAATATATTCATGTAGGTTAAGGAAGAAGGCGGGCTTGTCTGTAATATATTCATGTAGGTTAAGGAAGAAGGCGGGCTTGTCTGTAATATATTCATGTAGGCGAAGGAAGAAGGCGGGCTTGTCTGTAATATATTCATGTAGGCGAAGGAAGAAGGCGGGCTTGTCTGTAATATATTCATGTAGGTTAAGGAAGAAGGCGGGCTTGTCTGTAATATATTCATGTAGGCGAAGGAAGAAGGCGGGCTTGTCTGTAATATATTCATGTAGGCGAAGGAAGAAGGCGGGCTTGTCTGTAATATATTCATGTAGGCGAAGGAAGAAGGCGGGCTTGTCTGTAATATATTCATGTAGGCGAAGGAAGAAGGCGGGCTTGTCTGTAATATATTCATGTAGGCGAAGGAAGAAGGCGGGGTTATCTGTAATATATTCATGTAGGTTAAGGAAGAAGGCGGGCTTGTCTGTAATATATTCATGTAGGTTAAGGAAGAAGGCGGGCTTGTCTGTAATATATTCATGTAGGCGAAGGAAGAAGGCGGGGTTATCTGTAATATATTCATATATAATAGCTCCCCTATTGGTACCTGTATCAACACGGAGTGAAGACCGTTAGAATCTCCTTCTGCCAGATGTTAACGGAGAATCACAGCGCTGAGGTGGGGAAATGGCCGAGTCATTAATTAGAAATGACAGGAAAGAGAGGGACGGCCCCTCTCCGAGCCGCTGGGGTGTTGGAGGACCGTCCTGAGAGAGAGAAAACACAGGGCAAATTTCAGCTTGAAAAATGGCTCGTGTGTCCTGAGCGGACAGGAAGAACCACCCGGCAAGACTGCAGCCGTCCCCGCCGGGGGGGTGGGGGGGGGGGGGGGGGGGGGGTGGGGGGGGGCAGGTGGGGGGAGAAGCCTGCTTTCCTACTTATGGGTGCATGTGTTGGTCGTGACCGTATAAAGACAAACGATTCCACAGAGACAGAGGCCGCATTAGGGGCGGGGGTGTGCGGGCGTTTCAAGGGGATGATGGTTTTAAAACAAGAGCCGCCTTCAGGGCATTGCTTGCACCGCATTATTAAAAAACACTGTTTTATTTAGGAGGACGCTGCCACAAATAGCAGCCATAACAACCACGCAGGTCCCTCGATGGGACACGGATCCATCACTCAGCCCTGGACGAGCATTTCTGAAGCTATGAATAAAACGAATAGACTTACGATGCGGAGGAAGTGAGGTATTTCAGACAGGCGGACTGTGTTTGTGCTTTAAATACTTCCTGTTGCCCCGGTGATGTGAAGTGATGGAGTGTGTGAATCTAGGCACAAAGTTGCTGTACACAAAATCACTGAATGTGACCTCAGTGTATGTACCTGCTTAAGGACTTGCTGAATGAAAACTGTCCATTGATTAAACTCATCTGCCCCAACTGAAGATTACATTGATAATTGTGAGAGCTTTTCCCCCATGCATCGGAGACACACCTGAACTTCAGGTCATTCCAGGTTGCTCATCTGCAGGGTTCACACCTTTCCATTAGTCTGTCTGCCTGCATGGGTCTGAACTCGTCAGCTCTCCCTGGATCTCCCCGGATGTCCCAAGATGTTCCTGGATCTCCCCACACCTCCCCAGGTCTGCCTGGATCTCCCCAGGTCTGCCTGGATGTCCCTGGATCTCCCCTGGATCTCCTTAGGTCTCCCTGGATCTCCCTGGATCTCACCAGGTCTCCCCGGATCTCCCCAGGGCTCCCCAGATCTCCCCCCCGGCTCCCCAGATCTCCCCAGGTTTCCCTGAGTGCATGGCGTTTGAACCCTCCCTTGCTTTCACCTTTTATAAATGACATTAAATTGTGTTTATTTTAAACTTCAGACTTCCATGATGAATGGTTGATCAGTAATAATCAGCAAAATATTTATGGAGGAGAACATCTGAACATGGCATAAATAGGACTTTTGATTAATTTTGCCATTGTTGATTGGCTGATGAAATGAGCTGAGCACAGTTGGGAGAATGCTAACAGGAAGAAGCACGACCCAGCAGCAGTGGAGAGGTAATCTGGTAATCTGGTAATCTGGTCTGCGGTAATCTCCAGGGAAGAGCAGCTGCAACGTGGGACAGCCAGGAGCAGTGAGGAGGCGTGCGCTGTATGTGAGGATATATGGAGGCCCCTTCCTCTGGGCCAGCGGAGCCACACACACACACACACACACACACACACACACACACACACACACATACACACACACACACACACACACACACACACACACACACACACACACACACAGAGTCCCGCCGGAGCCCTGTCGGAGGCCCCTGTTATCCGGGCGCCTGGACCACCGGGACAGCCCACCGCAGAGGATGGACAGTGGGAGAGACCTTGTGTTTTAGGAGCTGTTGAGAAACATGTCATAAATAATAACAGAAAATACATGTGTGTGGAGGACTGTGCCTCAGAGAGAGTGTGCAGCGTGAAGGACAACAGGCGTCATCTGTCTCTCTCCTCCTCTCACTCCCTCCATCCCTCTCTCTCACTCCCTCCATCCCTGTCCTCGTCCTCCTCTCTGTTCCCTGTCCTCCTCTTCTTCACTCCTGCCCTCACCCCCTCTACCCCTCTGCTGGCCACTACGTTTCTCAGGAATGTTCATCTTTCTTCGTGTGGTTCTCAAGGGGGGGGTGTTGGTAAGGGTCAGAGCCCCCCCCCCCCCCCCCCCCCCTTTTCCCATCCCCTGTGGCTATCAGTTAACTTAGTTAGCATGAGATAACCTGCACCCCCCCCCCCCCCTTCTCCACACACACACACACACACACACACACACACACACACACACACACACACACATATGCTCACACACACATACACACATACACACAGACACACACATACACACACAGTGGTAGCGAAACTCCCACTGATTTGACTGGACAAAATCACTAAATCAACTAATCAACTAGATCAACTAGATCAACTAGATCTGTGACTGTTGCCGTAGCACTTGTGCGTTAGCTCGCCGAGCGTAGCTGAGAATCTTTGTGCTGCTCGTGCTCGATGTCAACAACATCCATTTGCCACCAGTTGTTTTTGCCAATTGTTCGAGATACGCATCGGCACTTTGGGGCTGTTCTCTATTCAGAGTTTAATTGACTCCATTCGGACTGAACCGCTCGCC
>NC_135224.1:4260655-4265655 GCF_052324685.1 Brachyhypopomus gauderio
CAGCCCAGAGCTCAACTCTGGGAGATGTTTGATCTTGCATTCAAGCCACTCTTGGCTTCCAGACTGACTTCCTTTGACTTCCTGTGGATGAAACTGAGTGCTCAAAGTAGTTTCTGACTCAAAATTGGCAAAATCGGCGTCAGGAGTTGGGTAACAGCAGACCAGGGGTCTCGACACGGCCACTCCTATGAAACCTTCATCCTGGATCCAGGGGATGTGGTAAACGGAGACAGTGGTGGTGACAAGACCGCCCCAAAAAAGGGAGATTTTCTTTTCTTTCTTTCTTTCATTCTTTAAATAATGAAGGAAGCTGTGTTCTGAATGACCTTACTGTTACCTTAGCGACGCCACATCGCGTCCCTCTTCCTGGTGCGCTCTAAATGCAGCACTGTCCCAGGAACTGGCTGTCGCCTCGTTTCCTGCCTGTCGCCTGTTTGAATTACGCCCTGCTGAACTCTCTCCCTCCATCCTAGCCTATTCGCTTTGGCTTCACTTCCTGGGGAGGGGGGGGGCAGGCAGACTCTGGGGGCTGCTCGCTGACGGACGCCTCCTCGGGAGACTGGCGCGTTCCAGCGCCCAAAGAATTCCTGCCCTGTTTCAGCTCCGAGTGGAGGCGAACTGAGGCCTGCTCATACACTTTGGCAGTGCGTATAAGATGGAGGTGGGGGCAGCGTGTGTCATTTGAAAGAAAGATTCATATTTGAAACATTGAATTTACAACAAGGTATAAGGATTCTCTAAAAACCTTATTCCAGAGCAAGAGGCGTGTTCTAATGAATTTAGAATGACCTTAGAATGCAATTAGAATGAGTCTAGAATTACCTCATAATAACTCCAGAATGACCTCATAATGACTCCAGAATGACATTAGAATGTCTACAATTTAGAATTTAAATTTACAATTTAGTTTACTTTAGAATGGTTTTATTGGTTGTCTAATATTGATGGACAGATAAATGATCCACAGTGATCCGATGGTCTGACCCAAACATCCATTTCTTTTAAAATTTTCTTATATTTTCTTTGTTTCATATTTTCTAAACAAAATTTTTTATTATCTTTATAACAGTTTACTAATTTACAATTAGTGATGAATAACACAAAAAGTAAAACCAAACATCTCAGCTATTACTGTGTTGGATCTAGTGCTTGACCTTTTCTGGACCTTCTCTGAGGTCACCTCCTTGAATTTTCCCAGAAAGCGTTTAAGTCTTCTTCTCAGCTTTCCCACTTCCCTCTTAATCCAGGTGAGTCACAGCGCCACATCTGGCAGCCTGTGGCATGACGCCGGAAAACAAAGACGAGCCAACAGGCGAAACCCAAACCTCCCGCACTGGTGGCCGTTCTGCGTTGTGTGTGTGTGTGTGTGTGTGTGTGTGTGTGTGTGTGTGTGTGTGTGAATGTCAAAAGCACAGTGTGACTCTTCCCAAAAGTACCAGCCCACTTTTCCAGTGGGGTTGGCGTTCGGAGGTGCCTGCTGAGGGCCAGGAGCAGTGTGGATGCAGTCATTATCTCAGATGGGCCTTGGGCAGGCTGCGTGGGCCTGTGTGGACCAGGTGTCTGGCCAGCTCTCCCTGCACGCTCCTCAGACTGGGAGGGGAGGAACCAGGGCTGAGAGAGAGAACTCGGAGCAGAACAAAAACATGCTCATTTTGGGACTCCCGATGAAAGATTGGTGAAAGGGTTCACACCACACACACACACACACACACACACACACACACACACACACACTCACTCACTCACTCACTCATATGAGCCAAAGGTATGATTCAGTCATTATGGCAAGAAAATGTCACACGTTTCTAGTAGACTGACGATAGGTGTCTTCTCTTTAATGAGGACTGGCTTTTCTTCCCCTGTTACCCCCTCCTTTCTGAAAGGTTTCTCTCTCTCTCTCTCTTTCTCATTCTCTCTCTCTCTCTCGCTCTCTCCAGACTTTGGAGCTGAAACTCCCTCGAAGACCGTTAGGCATGAATTTATCGTGCTCGTTTCAGTTCCTGTGTATGTGCCCCAGGTCCAGGGGGTTATAAACCCGCACCGCTATTTCCTGGCTGTGTTCCTCCCGTGCAGGAGACGGCCTGCACCTCCAGGCGGCCATTTAGGGGCCCCCGAGGCCCCCGGAGCCCTCAGAGCCCTCTGAGCACGCTCGGAGCAAGGACCACGTCAGGGTGTTTTTGCTTCACCGGGGCTTTTTTTCCCCCTACACGTCTGGCCCGCACATTACGTCGGAGTAATGAACACCTCCAGTATAATGTGTTAAAGCCCTGATGGCGTGCGGGCGTGCAGTGCTCAGGACGGGAGGCGGAGCCTGCAGGGCGGAGGGGGAGGCGGCCAGACTCCAGGAGGACAGCCAGGGGGTTGTTGTGTTGTTGTCTCCTCGTCCAACACTTTTAACGCTGCAGCATCTGCCTCTGTGTCTCCAGGACGTCTAGTGTCCCTGTAAAATCACCTCAACTCACTTCTGCACTGACAACGCTGACAAAGCCCATAAAGAATATACATACAGTATCGTATCTGTGAGACTGGACGAGGAAGTTGGCTTTGGATAGTGAGCGATTGTAGAGAAAGAGTCATTTTTATGCATGCAGGCATGTGTGTGTGTGTGTGTGTGTGTGTGTGTGTGTGTGTGTGTGTGTGTGTGTGTGTGTTGGGCTGACTGAGGCAGCTGTGACCTCCAGCTCCGTCTGTGTTGATGTCTTCTCTCCAGGCCAGCATCAGTCTCTCAGCCCAGAGCTACACACTCTAACATCTCACCATGTAGTGTTCCCACTGCTCCCCTGGCCTCCTGCAGAACTTCAGGGCCAGCTCGGGAGCAACATGAGGAACGCTTTGGCCCTACGGCACCCAGAAACCACAGCGAGGCTGGTCTCATGCCACGGGATCTAAAATATGGAGCGCTCTACAAAAGAATGTCAGCTATTGTGTTTTTCGAAGTACCCCGCCTTGCCAGCAACGTCTGGCTAGACAGAAAACACGAGAGACGTGCGGTACAGGAGACGTGAGAGAACCTGATGAAAAGCTCTCACTAATCACGCTAATGGAGGAACGAAGATCTGGTGGTCAGAGCAAAAGTCCTGCGAGTAGCTTGACGAATATTCATATTCTTTGTCTTCTGAGAGACAGAGACAGACACCCAGAGAGAGAGAGAGAGAGAGAGAGAGAGAGAGAGAGAGAGAGAGAGAGAGAGAGAGAGAGAGAGAGAGAGAGAATGGTGGCTGTACAAACATGTTAGGACCCACTGTACTGTTCATATATATCCAGTGCTTTAACAGCAGTGGCTATTATGCTGTTATGACCTTGCGGGAGTTTTACCTCAGAATTCATTGATTAGTTGAATTGGAACAGATTTTACAGCAACTGGCCCGACACGACATGACTGACATGTTGCTTCAGACTGGAAATGAGGGTTTATCTGGCCATATTTTCAAATAATCGAATGTAGGATCTCTATCTAGCGTATATGAGAGCTGCACAGTCTAAAGAACACACGTCTCTGAAGTCACCCCCGACGGTTCACAATGGAGACATACAGTATTTATTCTTTAACTTCTGATGGACGGGGAATGAGAATAATTCTTGTTATTTGGCATAAACATGAAGGACACTGAAGGAAGACTGTTTGTTCTTATTTCAACATCACGTGAAGTTCCAGACTTCTCCATCTTGTTCTAACGGCAGCCTCCATGTTGAGGGGTGGTGTAACTGTTGGCCTGCGAGCCGAGCTCCGAGTTCCCCTTATCGGGACGTGCGCGGGGGAGATCAGAGCGGGGCGGGCGGCATCGCGGGGCCCGACGCGGGACCCTGTGGCGCCCAGAGCCGCTTCAAAGACCAGCGTTCAGGTTCAAGACCCAGAGCACGCAGCTAGAACCCCTCTGCGCTCGTCAGGAGTTCACCCTGCAACTCCACCTCTTCGTTCCTCACAACGAAGGGCCATTAATCACCACTTAACTGTGTGGGTGGGTGGAGGGGAGACTTTTCTCTTTGGGAGGGGGACAGATATGATGTTATTTCTGTCCAAAAGGGAAAATGCTGGGTCATAATACTGCTGGAGGTCTTTTTAACAGTCCTCCACCCCACCAACCCACCCCCACCCTCTACACACACCATCTTTGAGGGCATGGCCAAAAGGCTAACACACAGGAGCGTTTTTCTGATGGGGGGGGGGGTGGGGGGGTGGTCAGAGGAGGCTGTTGACTTTGGATTCTCCCGTGTTTCTCTTCGTCGGGAGGGAGGGCTGGGGTCCTCCTTATGAGGCGCTCGGCAGACTCTTGGAGCACAGAACCTCTCCTCTCCTCTTTGATGTGGCCCCCCCACCATTTCTGTTCTCCTCCGCCACCCCCCTGCGGGCAGAGAGGTCAGAGCGAGAGGAACTGCTCCGAGACGCCATAGCACTGGCTGGGGTTTCTGTTGGACGAGAAGGGAACCCACACGAGCACATCCACACACCACACACACCCTAGAACCTGTGGCCACGGAAGCTTCCAGATGAAGGTGTAGGAAGCACCAGCCTCTGTCTCGTTCTGTTATACCTCCGTTACACAGGGATGTGTGTACTGAAGTGCTCTCCAAATGACTCACGTCATTCTGAATGTTCGCCCGCTTATGTCTTGATTTTTATGACATGGACACATGGAGATGTTTGTCACAAGTTATTCATATTGAATTGAACATATATTTGAATAGACAGGATACAACACTGTTCAAAATCCAGCAAGTATTGATATTAGCTACCATATAGAAAGATTTACATGTTAACATTTTGATCTGTTTCTGTTGATACTATAGTTTTCCATTTCTTTTTCTGGCAATGCACATTTTCCTAATACGACACATATAGCCCTTTTTAAAGAGTATTCATAGATACAAATTTGCACTGAAATGCCACATGCTACCACATCCAGTGCTGTCCTAATGGATGTGAAACAAATGTATTGTGAAATACATCTAAAACATAATGACAGAAATTAGGTATTTATTACAACGAAGGCATTCCGAGG
>NC_135224.1:4268155-4283155 GCF_052324685.1 Brachyhypopomus gauderio
TTTCTCTCGCTGTGTCCATTTTAAACCCCCTCCGGTAGCATTTACACCCTGTCTCGACGTGTTAGCCGGTAGCACACAAGCGTAGCATGGCGTCATCTTTAAAGCTTGTGTGGTAAGTGCTCCTCATGACTGGGGCCCGGGCAGGAAGCGTCGGCGCTGTCCCGTTTAACGCTGAAACGCAAGACCCGTCTCATCCCTGGCAACAGGCCCTAAGGCCAAGCAACAGCTGGGCACATACCGCACCATCAGTCACCCGGGTGACAGGGTCTGCATCCCTGTCGTCCTGCTGGTCACCGACATCCTCAGAACACGCCCCCCGTCCTCTGAGAACACGCCTCCGGTCCTCTGAGAACACGCCCCAGGTCCTCTGAGAACACGCCCCCGGTCCTCTGAGAACACGCCCCTCGTCCTGCAAGAACACGCCCCTGGTCCTCCGAGAACACACCCCTAGTCCTCTGAGAACATGCCACTGGTCCTCCGAGAACACGCCCCTGATCCTCTGAGAACACGCCCTTGATCCTCTGAGAACACGCCCCTGATCCTCTGAGAACACGCCCTTGATCCTCTGAGAACACGCCCCTGATCCTCTGAGAACACGCCCTTGATCCTCTGAGAACACGCCCCTGATCCTCTGAGAACACGCCCCTGATCCTCTGAGAACACGCCCCTGGTTCTCCACGTTAGGTGTGGATCCTGAGAAAATGCCCTGGTCCACAGCGTTAGGTGTGGATTCTGAGAATACACCCCTGGTACTCGGAGTTAGGCGTGGATTCTGAGAAGGTGCCCTGGTCTTCAGCATTAGGTGTGGATTCTGAGAAGGTGCCCCTGGTCCTGGGAGTTTCAGGTGTGATGCGGCTTCACACCTCGGGGTCTCCACTTTCGTGATCAGTGCTTGACAAGGTAAAGCAGCACGTGTTCAGACTGATCTTAGCGTGCCCTGAAGCCTCCGGCACAGTAAAAACATCAGTTTGTTATTGTTTGTTGCCATGTTATATATGTACGATAGACCCAGCACTAATATTTATCGTCACACCTACAAATATAATTTAACTTTTTTTTTTACTTTTTACATTGGAGAACCAGGAAAAGATCTCAACATTCCTCCGTCTGTATCAGGAAACTCTCATTTAAATCCCGGTGCTCTTCGGTGCTCTGGGCCTTGAGCCGTATCCCACGTGCCCCTGCGTGTGTTCCAAACAGGTGCACCCCCCCCACCGTGGGCCGGATTACCTCGGACTGCTAGCACCCCCCCCCCCCCCCACTGCTGGATACAGGATGGAATGTTCCCGCCAGGAGCCCAGGGTGAGACAGATGACCTGCGGTGAACAGAGGAGGTCAAAGGTGAGCAGGAAGTGCCTTCTCGTAGCGGATGCCGCACCCGAACTCACGCGGGGCGCTGGACTGGGGTCAGCGGAGACGGACAGGGGGGAGGACTGCTGACAATGAAGACGAGGAGGGAGACGGCAGCACGTGCACTAAAGGTACGGAGGCTAGCGCTGAGAAGCCATGGCACCCCGGCCAGGGCCAGCAGATATTACGTTACACTGGCAGTATTTTTATCAACAAATTAAACCAAGAACTTCTCGGCTGCTGTATACTGCTTCATCTCGAAGCAGGAAGACAATCAATGCAACAGTTTTGCTGGGATCAAGTGTCTACAGGTGGGATCACCGAAGAAGATGAATGTGTTGAGAATGACGAGCGGTACACCTAGTGCCTACGTCTGATAAATCAGATACCAGAGACGCGTCACCCTGACCTGGTGGGGCTGGATGGAGATCGTGGTGCAAAGCGTGCGTGGAATGAGGAAAGAGGAGGAGGAGGAGACACACCGAGGCCCAGAACCAGGGGCGCCACGGAGCAGAACCCGTGAAATGCCTCCGACTACGGGTGTGTGTGTGAAGGGGACAAGGAGAGGCCATGCTGAACATTAATCACCCTGTGTGTGTGTGTGTGTGTGTGTGTGTGTGTGTGTGTGTGTGTGTGTGTGTGTGTGTGTGTGTGTGTGTGGAGGGGCGCAGGCCATAGCAAGAGCATTGGGTGTCGTCCTGGATGTCATCTTATGTGGCGTGTAACCAGAGAGAGACAGGGACCCAGAGACAAAGGGAAGACACGCGGTGTGACACAGAATACAGAGCAGGCGTGGGTGAGGTCAACCTCCACAATGACAGTACTGGAGGTGAGAGGCCCCTGAAACACAACGCCCAACTGGAAACATCATCCCTCTGTGTGTGTGTGTGTGTGTGTGTGTGTGTGTGTGTGTGTCTGTGTGTGTGTGTGTGTGTGTTTGAGAGACAGAGGAACACTGCACTGCAAAGATGGCAGGTCACATCTCCTACCTTTTCTGCTTTGTGGAGGATCTTTAATGTCCTGGAAAGTGTAAAGTGACACTGGAAACACCAGCTGCAAATCCAGTCAGCAAAATTCACATTTCCCAACATTTTTCTCCTCAGAAGGTTTTCTACTGTGCGCAGACTTATCCAGCAGCTACAGAGAGAACTAAGATGAGCACACAGCACATGTGAGGACTCCCTCAAGAGAGTCACGGGTTTGGTGCTCTACAAGATCCTCACCTGAAGCTGTGGGTTCACTATGGTCCTGCTGTAGTCATGTCTACACACTTGAACTGATGTAGGTAAACTACAGACACATGCAAACCTCGCTGCACAGCTAACTGACACAGGAGAACTATGCATACTTAACTGATAGTTTTACAGTGTAAGTGATTTTACAAGCATCAATCTAACATCTTCCTTTTAGTCATAAAAAGGTCAAGGAAGCCAAGCAGGTCAGTAGGAACTCTGGTACAGTCAACTGTGTTCCTGAAGAACTTCCATGAACATGCAGAGAGCCCGATTATGTTCATCCACGTCCAGCTTTAGTAAACGTGTACCTAACGCAGAAAACGCTCACTGTAAATAAAGCAACGCTCTTAAAGTAAATGATTTAGTTCTCATAGTATGTAGGCTGTGTGGAGCCCAGAGGAGCCCTGTTGGTTTGGAGCCCTGTTCATCTGTTCATCTGTTCATCTGGTACCTTAGTGGCGTTGGACACAGTGCAGTCTGATCAACACCAGTGCCAACAGCCATGATACTGCTGAGGCTTCTATACTATTGATCCTTATCTTGGAAATGCTCACTCTCTCTCTCAAATCCTCACTCTCACTCTCTTACACTCACTCTCTCACTCTTACTCTCACTCTCTCTCTCTCACTCAATCTCACTCTTACTCTCTCTTTCTCTCTCACTCTTACTCTCTCTCTCACTCACTCTCTCACTCACACACTGTCACTCTCACTGTTGCTCATACACACAGACACACACAAAAATAAGCACACACCAAAACAATACATAGACAAACACATAAGCACACACACACACAGGGAGTTTTTCCTCGCCACTGTCGCCTTTGGCTTGCTCATTAGGGATCTGGACCCATACGATTGTAAAGCTGCTTTGTGACAACGTATGTTGTGAAAAACGCTATATAAATAAATTTCACTTTGAATTTGACTTTGACATTGACACAAACACACACACACACACACACACACACACACACACACACACACACACACACAAAACAAAACAAAACAGACATAGTAACATCAGAGTTTAGTGAAGGCTACAATTTCAAGGACATATACCCCAAACCCA
This sequence comes from Brachyhypopomus gauderio, assembly GCF_052324685.1. NCBI lineage: Eukaryota > Metazoa > Chordata > Actinopteri > Gymnotiformes > Hypopomidae > Brachyhypopomus > Brachyhypopomus gauderio. The sequence goes on from NC_135224.1 coordinate 4,271,812, forward strand.
TCAGTCAGTCACTGCCTTCGAAACACTTCAGTGTCATATAAATACTACACTAAAGTCATGATATTTTCTGTGAACAAAAATGTGCAGATTCTCACTGACTCACTAACTCACTGACTCATTGACTCATTGACTCACTGACTCACTCATACGGAATGCAGGCCAGTCTCAGCTGTGAGAGGGTATCTGTCTGCTTCAGCTTGTCCAGGAGTGGGAGAACACTACTGAAGGTGTAGTAAGAGAAGAGTGAGGGTGTAGAGGGGATGAATGAGGGGGTAGAGGGGATGAGTAGAGGTAGAGGGGATGAATGAGGGGGTAGAGGGGATGAATGAGGGGGTAGAGGGCATGAGTGAGGGGGTAGAGTGGATGAATGAGGGGGTAGAGGGGATGAGTAAGGGGTAGAGGGGATGAGTGAGGAGGTAGAGGGGATGAATGAGGGGTAGAGGGGATGAATGAGGGGGTAGAGGGGATGAATGAGAGGGTAGAGGGGATGAGTGAGGGGGTAGAGGGGATGAATGAGGGGTAGAGGGGATGAATGAGGGGGTAGAGGGGATGAATGAGGGGGTAGAGGGGATGAGTAAGGGGGTAGAGTGGATGAATGAGGGGGTAGAGGGGATGAGTGAGGGGGTAGAGGGAATGAGTAGGGGGTAGATGGGATGAATGAGGGGGTAGAGGGGATGAATGAGGGGGTAGAGTGGATGAGTGAGGGTGTAGAGGGGATGAGTAAGGGGTAGAGGGGATGAGTAGGGGGTAGAGGGGATGAATGAGGGGGTAGAGGGGATGAGTGAGAGGGTAGAGGGGATGAATGAGGGGGTAGAGGGGATGAGTGAGAGGGTAGAGGGGATGAATGAGGGGGTAGAGGGGATGAATGAGGGGGTAGAGGGGATGAATGAGGGGGTAGAGGGAATGAGTAGGGGGTAGATGGGATGAATGAGGGGGTAGAGGGGATGAATGAGGGGTAGAGGGGATGAATGAGGGGGTAGAGGGGATGAGTGAGAGGGTAGAGGGGATGAATGAGGGGGTAGAGGGGATGAATGAGGGGGTAGAGGGGATGATTGAGGGGGTAGAGGGGATGAGTGAGGGGGTAGAGGGGATGAATGAGGGGTAGAGAGGATGAATGAGGGGGTAGAGGGCATGAGTGAGGGGGTAGAGTGGATGATTGAGGGTGTAGAGGGGATGAGTGAGGGGGTAGAGGGGATGAGTGAGGGGGTAGAGTGGATGAATGAGGGGGTAGAGGGCATGAGTGAGGGGGTAGAGGGGATGAGTAAGGGGGTAGAGGGGATGAGTGAGGGGGTAGAGGGGATGAATGAGGGGTAGAGGGGATGAATGAGGGTGTAGCGGGCATGAGTGAGGGGTAGAGGGGATGAATGAGGGGGTAGAGGGAATGAATAGGGGGTAGATGGGATGAATGAGGGGGTAGAGGGGATGAATGAGGGGGTAGAGGGGATGAGTGAGAGGGTAGAGGGGATGAGTGAGGGGGTAGAAGGGATGAATGAGGGGTAGAGGGGATGAATGAGGGGGTAGAGGGGATGATTGAGGGGGGTAGAGGGGATGAGTGAGAGGGTAGAGGGGATGAGTGAGGGGTAGAGGGGATGAATGAGGGGTAGAGTGGATAAATAAGGGGGTAGAGGGCATGAGTGAGGGGGTAGAGTGGATGAATGAGGGGGTAGAGGGGATGAGTGAGGGGGTAGAGGGGATGAGTAAGGGGGTAGAGGGGATGAGTGAGGGGGTAGAGGGGATGAATGAGGGGGTAGAGGGGATGAATGAGGGGGTAGAGGGGATGAATGAGGGGGTAGAGGGGATGTGTGAGGGGTAGAGGGGATGATTGAGGGGGTAGATGGAATGAGTAGGGGGTAGATGGGATGAATGAGGGGTAGAGGGGATGAGTGAGGGGGTAGAGGGGATGAATGAGGGGTAGAGAGGATGAATGAGGGGGTAGAGGGCATGAGTGAGGGGGGTAGAGTGGATGAGTGAGGGTGTAGAGGGGATGAGTGAGGGGGTAGAGGGGATGAGTGAGGGGGTAGAGGGGATGAATGAGAGGGTAGAGGGGATGAGTGAGGGGGTAGAGGGGATGAGTGAGGGGGTAGAGGGGATGAATGAGGGGGTAAAGGGGATGAGTGAGAGGGTAGAGGGGATGAGTGAGGGGGGTAGAGGGGATGAATGAGGGGGTAGAGGGGATGAGTGAGGGGTAGAGGGGATGAATGAGAGGGTAGAGGGGATGAGTGAGGGGGTAGAGGGGATGAGTGAGGGGGTAGAGGGGATGAATGAGGGGGTAAAGGGGATGAGTGAGAGGGTAGAGGGGATGAGTGAGGGGGTAGAGGGGATGAATGAGGGGGTAGAGGGGATGAGTGAGGGGTAGAGGGGATGAATGAGGGGGTAGAGGGTATAACAGGCTGTCCTGGAGTGGCAGACAGCCGTAGTCATTGGTGTGGGGCTCCCATGACAACTACTGCTTAGCTCTGCTTCCCACGGGCTCCACACTGCACATGAGTCAGTTCACATTTGTCCACCCGTGCTTCTCCAAATCTAATTTTACCTCTACGCTCTGACCTGAAATCAGTTCATATTACAAGCAGCTGGGCTCATCGAGCCCTTTTCTAGATGTTTACACAAACAGATGCATTTAGTGAGTCCCATAGGCTCTGAATTAGAACACATATGGTGTCCTGCTTCCTGCCTGGAGCTACATCTCCTGTCAGGTGCTGTGTAGCTCTGTCCTAAAACTTGCTGCATCACGTTCTCAAGCAACAATCGTTAGTAACCAGCCCTCGGACAGTGTCTGGTTTATCCTGTGTCCCAGGGGAATACGCTAGTGCTTGTGATCGTTTCAACAGCACTACACATGGTGATTTAGGTCGGACCCTTGCTGGGTGGCAAGATGGAGTATTAACTCACCCTTATTTTCCTCAACCAGTCCCACAACGTCTCGCAATAAAAATAGACGTCTAGATACTATCAGCATCCTGCGAGTTAACCCAATGCAACACATGGCCAGTGTGCACGAAATTCACTTTATGTTTCTGGGCATGATTCATCAGCGTGGCACCCCAGGAGAGACCGGAAGGGGAAGATGCATACACTGCCATGGGGGCGGAGTTTGGTGTGTCCCTGTAAAGCAGGGAGTGGTTAGTTGCGTATACTGCCGCGGAGGCGGAGTTTGGTGCGTGCCTGTAAAGCAGGGAGTTTGGGGAGATGTCTCCGCCTGCTTTGTCCTCTCTAATTGGGTGAGCTACAGGACCTGGGCCGCGTGTACTGAGGGTGGATGCGTGTGTTGAGGGTGGATGCGTGTACTGAGGGTGGATGCATGTGTCGAGGGTGGATGCGTGTACTGAGGGTGGATGCGTGTACTGAGGGTGGATGCGTGTGTCGAGGGTGGATGCGTGTACTGAGGGTGGATGCGTGTGCGGAGGGTGGATGCGTGTACGGAGGGTGGATGCGTGTGTCGAGGGTGGATGCGTGTACTCAGGGTGGATGCGTGTGTCGAGGGTGGATGCGTGTGTCGAGGGTGGATGCGTGTACTCAGGGTGGATGCGTGTACTGAGGGTGGATGCGTGTGTCGAGGGTGGATGCGTGTACTGAGGGTGGATGCGTGTACTGAGGGTGGATGTGTGTGTCGAGGGTGGATGCGTGTACTGAGGGTGGATGCGTGTACTGAGGGTGGATGCGTGTGTCGAGGGTGGATGCGTGTACTGAGGGTGGATGCGTGTGTCGAGGGTGGATGCATGTACTGAGGGTGGATGCGTGTGTCGAGGGTGGATGCGTGTACTGAGGGTGGATGCATGTGTCGAGGGTGGATGCGTGTACTGAGGGTGGATGCGTGTGTCAAGGGTGGATGCGTGTACTGAGGGTGGATGCGTGTGTCGAGGGTGGATGCGTGTGCCGAGGGTGGATGCATGTACTCAGGGTGGATGCGTGTACTGAGAGTGGATGCGTGTACTGAGAGTGGATGCGTGTACTGAGAGTGGATGCGTGTACGGAGGGTGGATGCGTGTGTCGAGGGTGGATGCATGTGTCGAGGGTGGATGCGTGTACTGAGGGTGGATGCGTGTACTGAGGGTGGATGCGTGTGTCAAGGGTGGATGCGTGTACTCAGGGTGGATGCGTGTGTCGAGGGTGGATGCATGTGTCGAGGGTGGATGCGTGTGTCGAGGGTGGATGCGTGTGTCGAGGGTGGATGCGTGTACTCAGGGTGGATGCGTGTACTGAGGGTGGATGCGTGTACTGAGGGTGGATGCGTGTGTCAAGGGTGGATGCGTGTGTCGAGGGTGGATGCGTGTACTGAGGGTGGATGCGTGTGTCAAGGGTGGATGCGTGTGTCAAGGGTGGATGCGTGTACTAGAGGGTGGATGTGTGTACTGAGGGTGGATGCGTGTACTGAGGGTGGATGCGTGTGTCGAGGGTGGATGCGTGTGTCGAGGGTGAATGCGTGTACTGAGGGTGGATGCGTGTGTCGAGGGTGGATGCGTGTGTCGAGGGTGGATGCGTGTGTCGAGGGTGGATGTGTGTACTAGAGGGTGGATGTGTGTACTGAGGGTGGATGCGTGTACTGAGGGTGGATGCGTGTGTCGAGGGTGGGATGCGTGTACTGAGGGTGGATGCGTGTGTCGAGGGTGGATGCGTGTGCCGAGGGTGGATGCGTGTACTAGAGGGTGGATGTGTGTACTGAGGGTGGATGCGTGTACTGAGGGTGGATGCGTGTGTCGAGGGTGGATGCGTGTACTGAGGGTGGATGCGTGTGTCGAGGGTGGATGCGTGTGTGTTTTTTCCCTGAGCAGGAACCTGTTTATGGCTCGCTGGGCAAAAGCTAACCTCACACACTTTTTTCTTAAGAGAGCACCTGTGCCACATAAATCAGTAACAAACTCCCCAACCAGTGTGTTACATTTCTAATAAGCGTCACAGTGGGTGGGGAGGGTGGAGGGAGAAGGGCCTATGAGTCTGGGAAGGGTGGGGGGTGTGGGTGGTGCAGTCAAAAAGAATGGCTACTGTATGGGGTTTGTAATGGAAGCCATGTGTGGGCCAGCCATGTTGGACCTGCACTCTGCTGAGCAGTGGATACTTATGTGTGTGTGTGTGTGTGTGTGTGTGTGTGTGTGTGTGTGTGTGTATGTGTGTGTGGGTGCATGTATGTGCGGACGTGTGTGTGTGTGTGTGTGTGTGTGTGTGTGTGTGTGTGAGGGCACGTGTGTGTGGGTGCATGTATGTGCGGACGTGTGTGTGTGTGTGTATGTGTGTGTGGGTGCATGTATGTGCGGACGTGTGTGTGTGTGTGTGTATATGTGTGTGTGGGTGCATGTATGTGCGGACGTGTGTGTGTGTGTGTGGGTGCATGTATGTGCGGACGTGTGTGTGTGTGTGTGTGTGTGTGTGTGTGTGGGTGCATGTATGTGCGGACGTGTGTGTGTGTGTGTGTGTATGTGTGTGTGGGTGCATGTATGAGCGGACGTGTGTGTGTGTGTGTGTGTGTGTGTGTGTGTGTGTGTGTGTGTGTGTATGTGGGTGCATGTATGAGCGGACGTGTGTGTGTGTGTGTGTGTGTGTGTGTGTGTGTGTGTGTGTGTGTGTATGTGTGTGTGGGTGCATGTATGTGCGGACGTGTGTGTGTGTGTGTGTGTGTGTGTGTGTGTGGGTGCATGTATGTGCGGACGTGTGTGTGTGTGTGTGTGTGTATGTGTGTGTGGGTGCATGTATGAGCGGACGTGTGTGTGTGTGTGTGTGTGTGTGTGTGTGTGTGTGTGTGTGTGTGTGTATGTGGGTGCATGTATGAGCGGACGTGTGTGTGTGTGTGTGTGTGTGTGTGTGTGTGTGTGTGTGTGTGTGTGTGTGTGTGTGTGTGTGTGTGTGTGTGTGATTGCTAGGTGACGTACTCCAGGAACACAGCCACTTCATAATGGGCTGGTTCAGCTCCTCTGGAGATGTTCGGCAGCCTTAACCACAGTTAGCAAATTGCATTTTGATTAGCCGACGTTGTGCACGGGCGTTCACCCAGTCAGCAGCACAGAGAGCATGGAGGCTGAACTACACCCTGAACCACCACCCACACCTCCACCCAGACTACCGGCGTGATGGATGGAGGTAAAGAGGGTTCAGTGTTACTTTGTCCTTGAGATCTAGACGGTGTCAGACTGCCCAAATCTCAAGGACAACGTACTGGATGTCTGACTGATCCAATCATTTATACTTCACAAGTATTTCATTAAGACTTTTAAAGGGATGTGTTAGTTGTGCAGTGTGTGTAGTCAACAAAGCAGAGAGTTAAAAACAAATGTAAATGTGACAGACTTTAAGAAGCCAGTTTAACTGGACACGTACGGGTCACACAGATGACTGTACGTCAGAGACGACGGAAAACGTCGAGAAATGGAGTGACTCCAGTTAGTGGAGGGGGGGTGTGCCTGCAGGGGGCGACACTGGGCACTTTGGGGAGTCGTCTGATCCACCAAGGATTGTTTTGCTTTGTATGTATATGTGTTTGTGTGTATGTCTGCGTGCACGCCTGTGTGTGTGAAGGTGAATGTTAATCTGCATATGTGTGTGTCTTTAGGGAGAAAGGGTTACATTCCTGTTCATGCAATTGCTGTGGACACTACATCATGTTTATTAAGGCTCTTAAATCACAGGCTCCAGTGGGGAGGAGGTCCAGGAGAGACGAGTCCACACAGCCCTGGGTGAGTCTACCCCGCAGGGCCCGGGTGGGTGACCCAGAGGCCCTGGCTCTCTTAACGGCCTCTCTCTCTCTCTCTCTCTCTCTCTCTCTCTGTCTCTCTCTCTCTCTCTCTCTCTCTCTCTCTCTCTCTCTCTCTTTCTCTCTTTCAAAATCCGTCACTCCCAGATTCCTCCACAACTCTCACTTGTTGTGGAGGCCTGTCCAGGGTGTTTGGGGCCTAGACACTGCTGTCTTATAGGAGTTTTAAGAGGTGTCTGGTTAAAGATGCGCAGTTTTAAGATACCTGATGGAGAGGGTGTGCTGATGGAGAGTGTGTGTGCTGATGTAGTGTGTGTGTGTGTGTGTGTGTGTGTGTGTGTGTGTGATGATAGAGAGTGTGTGTGTGCTGAAACATGTGGGAGGAAATGAAGACCGACGTTGCTCGTAAGATGGAACAGCTGGTGGGTTCCTAAACTCTGAGGAGCTGTACCTGCTCGAGACGTGACTTATCTGAGAGAAAACAGTTTTATAGAGCTCACAGTTAACACAAGGCACAACTTGACCTATGTAGGAGAAAAGGAAATGCCAACCGCCTTTGCATGAGTGTTACGTTTCTCCCAAAACAGTGTTAACTGAGAACATCACAGCAAATCCTCTTTCTATGCACCATTTCAAAAACATGGAGGCAGCAACAGTGTCTCAGAAGTGTGTTTGTTATTCCTCATCTTGATCTGGTCTGGTGTTCGTAATAAACGGCCGTGCACCTGTTGATAGTGGCTGTTTGTGGTGGATAGCAGCCTGGCAAATTCACCCCAGACAGAGAGGGAGGTGTCGTGGACCAGCCCGAGGCAGCGAATGGCCGGGCGATAGCCATCACGGCTCGGCCACCAGCGCTAACCTCGGAGAGGCTTCGAAGGTCGAGGTTACAGGCCAGGGAGTCGGGGTACGGGGCGACGGGCCTCTGGGGACCAGGCCGGGGAGGTGGGGTGAGGGGGGGGATCAGGGTGCGGAGAGCTTCTCACCCGGGCAAGAGTTCAGCCCTATCATGGTGGGCCAATCTGTTCCAGACGGACCAAATGACACATTATTGGATCCAGACCCGACACGGGCGCTGTGTATATTACATTACCAGACACCGGCTTCACTTAAGGTTCATTACCTCTCCCCACAGGGAGGGAGAGAGGGAGAGAGAGAGAGAGAAAGAGAGAGAGAGAGGGATAGAGAGAGGGAGAGAGGGAGAGGGAGAGAGATAGAGGGAGAGAGAGAGAGAGAGAGAGAGAGAGAGGGAGAGGGAGAGAGATAGAGGGAGAGAGAGAGAGAGAGAGGGAGAGGGAGAGAGATAGAGGGAGAGAGAGAGAGAGAGAGAAAGAGAGAGGGAAAGAGGGAGACAGAGAGAGAGAATGAGGGAGAGAAAGAGGGAGTGTGTGTGAGAGAGAAAGGGATAGAGAGAGAGAGGGAAACAGAGAGAGAGATGTGAGGGAGAGGGAGAGAGGGAAAGAGAGGTAGACAGAGAGAGAGACAGAGAGTGGGAGAGAGTGGGAGAGAGAGGGAGAGGGAGGGAGAGAGAGAGAGAGAGAGAGAGAGAGAGAGAGAGAGAGAGAGAGAGAGAGAGAGAGAGAGAGAGAGAGGAAAAGATATTACACTGTGTGAAACACAAAAGGCCCTTTTCCTTAGACACCGCATCTGTGCCCTCTCTGCATTTAGGTCGACATTTACATTCTATGTCAGCCATTTTTAGCAGGAAAGATTAAAAATTCGTGTTTGTCCAGACATTTGTCCAAGCTCACAAACAGACCACCTTGGTATATAGTGCAGGGAATGTGAAACGCATATTTTTAGTGACCTATATGGAGTAAGGAAATGTGTGCCAGTTCCTCTTCCCCCCCTCTCACTCTCTCTCTCTCTCCCTCTTTTCCCTCTTCTACTCTTGTTCTTTCCCTCGCTCTGGCCAAGCCTGTCTCCACAGCCACGCTCTCTCTGGGAGGCTGTCAGATATTCCCGAGACCCGCACGCCCGTGGAGCTCCTGCTGTGGAACACCCAAGACGTTCCAGGCCTGGAGGGATTTTTCGGGAAGACATGAGAAACACAGAGGCAGGGTGCCCCAGCTCCAACGGGCCCAACCCCACACCCAACTCTAACTCCAACCCCACACACAACTCTAACTCCAACCCCACACCAAACTCTAACTCCAACCCCACACACAACTCCACACACAACTCTAACTCCAACCCCACACCCAACTCTAACTCCAACCCCACACCCAACTCTAACTCCAACCCCACACACAACTCTAACTCCAACCCCACACACAACTCTAACTCCAACCCCACACACAACTCCACACACAACTCTAACTCCAACCCCACACCGACTCTAACTCCAACCCCACACACAACTCCACACCCAACTCTAACTCCAACCCCACACACAACTCTAACTCAAACCCCACACACAACTCCACACACAACTCTAACTCCAACCCCACACACAATTCCACACACAACTCTAACTCCAACCCCGCACACAACTCTAACTCCAACCCCACACCCAACTCTAACTCCAACCCCACACACAACTCCACACCCAACTCTAACTCCAACCCCACACACAACTCTAACTCCAACCCCACACACAACTCCACACACAACTCTAACTCCAACCCCACACAATTCTAACTCCAACCCCACACACAACTCCACGCACAACTCTAACTCCAACCCCACACACAACTCCACACCCAACTCTAACTCCAACCCCACACACAACTCTAACTCAAACCCCACACACAACTCCACACACAACTCTAACTCCAACTCCACACACAACTCTAACTCCAACCCCACACACAACTCTAACTCCAACTCCACACACAACTCTAACTCCAACCCCACACACAACTCTAACTCCAACCCCACACACAACTCCAACCCTACACACAACTCCAACCCCACCACCACACAGCTCCAACCGCACCTCCAGCCAGAGTGGGCAGAGGGCACGCGTGGAGCAGGCCGGGGCAGTAGGGTTAACCCTTTCACTCTGATTCTGATTAGGCCCGTCTGATCCCCAGGGAAGCTGGGAACACACAGTACACTAAAGGAAATGCCCGTGAGCGTGACTGCATAGTCAGCATTTTTTACATTCCTTGAGTTTTAATTGATCCAGACAAAATCAAATAAAGTTCTTAATTTGTGGATAAACTGTGTCTATATTTTCCCACAGTAAGTGTAGCTCCCACAATATCTCCATCTCCCACATTCATATATCCGTATCCAATGTCACATGAGTTTTGAGTAGAGAGTCCAGTAGAGTTTTGAGTAGTGAGTCCAGTAGAGTTTTGAGTAAGGAGTCCAGTAAAGTTTTGAGTAGAGAGTCCAGTAGAGTTTTGAGTAGGGAGTCCAGTAAAGTTTTGAGTAGAGAGTCCAGTAAAGTTTTGAGTAGAGAGTCCAGTAGAGTTTTGAGTAGTGAGTCCAGTAAAGTTTTGAGTAGAGAGTCCAGTAGAGTTTTGAGTAGGGAGTCCAGTAGAGTTTTGAGTAGTGAGTCCAGTAAAGTTTTGAGTAGAGAGTCCAGTAGAGTTTTGAGTAGTCAGTCCAGTAGAGTTTTGAGTAGTGAGTCCAGTAGAGTTTTGAGTAGAGCGTCCAGTAGAGTTTTGTAGAATTGTGAAAGCTGGCCTAGTGGCGATGTTCAAACTATTCCAAACAATGCCAACATTTTCTCAGCTATGATGATATTTCTGCATGAGACATGTATCAGACAGACTTACCAAACAAGTGACACACACACACACACACACACACACACACACACACACACACACACACACACACACACACACACACACACACACACACACACACACACACACAATGCATAACTATTTCAAAAACACTTATCTCTCTGTGAAACCTGACTATGACATCCATCCTTTGGAAGGATTCTGTGTGTGTGTGTGTGTGTGTGTGTGTGTATGGCAGTAGCTAGTCACTGTGTGTGTGAGTTCCTGTACTATGCAATCTCACATTCTTCCTAACAAGAGAACAGACGTGACACCACCCTCACAAGAGAACAGACGTGAGTGACACCACCCTCACAAGAGAATAGACGTGACACCACCCTCACAAGAGAACAGACATGAGTGACACCACCCTCACAAGAGAATAGACGTGACACCACCCTCACAAGAGAACAGACGTGAGTGACACCACCCTCACAAGAGAATAGACGTGACACCACCCTCACAAGAGAACAGACGTGACACCACCCTCACAAGAGAACAGACGTGACACTACCCTCACAAGAGACGTGACACCACCCTCACAAGAGAACAGACGTGACACCACCCTCACAAGAGAGCAGACGTGACACCACCCTCACAAGAGAACAGACGTGACACCACCCTCACAAGAGAGCAGACGTGACACCACCCTCACAAGAGACGTGACACCACCCTCACAAGAGAGCAGACGTGACACCACCCTCACAAGAGACGTGACACCACCCTCACAAGAGAACAGACGTGACACCACCCTCACAAGAGAGCAGACGTGACACCACCCTCACAAGAGAACAGACGTGACATCACCCTCACAAGAGAACAGACGTGACACCACCCTCACAAGAGAACAGACGTGACACCACCCTCACAAGAGAACAGACGTGACACCACCCTCACAAGAGAACAGACGTGACACCACCCTCAC
>NC_135224.1:4288155-4305655 GCF_052324685.1 Brachyhypopomus gauderio
AATCAGATTCGACTATGAAAACCCTTAGTTGAATACACCCCTAATACATAGTATAATAATATTGTTTAATTTAAAAGTACAGTATTTAAAAATTCCATAACTTTGTTATATCAGTGATATCAGTCACCCACAAAGTGACAGATAGATAGATAGTTGTTTGGATAAAATATTTTTATAACAAGATGTTAGGACGTTCGTAGTAAATTAAAAATGTATTTATTAATATTTATTAATGTATTTGGAATGGGATTACTGTTGTTACTTAATGCAACTTAATTTTCATATTGCAATACACATCCTATTATATAATATTAAATAATAGCCTAAATAATAACACGAGGTTTCAATTCACTGTTAAGCATAAATATCATGTTAATTTATATTTTTGTTAATAATTGATGAATTAAGATGTTTTCATGTCCAGGAATGAATAACAAACCTCAACCTTTCTGCGGGTTTGAGGTTTCAGCTCCGACCTGCAGTGGGATGAGAGAAAAAACCCACTTCAACAAAAATGGTTTGTGTAACATTATATCTTTAATCATAGAACATCGTACCTATAGATCTCTGGACACGGCAATCAGTTCCTACAGTATGAATATTCATGAGTGTGCTTTGATTAAGAACCAATAAGATGGAAAAATTCATTCCAGGTCCCGCCCTTCCCCCTTCTCTCTTGTTGAGGAAATGTGCTGTCTAATCGTCTACTATAAGAACCATCTGTGTAAACGGTGGTCCACTAAGACTGGTCAGTGCATGTCATGGGAGAGACAGTGACTTGGACAGCTCTGTAAAGCAGGCCTTTGTCTGAAACCAGAGGACCTCTACTGGGGTAACGAGGGGAAACCCAAACCCAGCCTGATAGATATTACTCCACGAGGAGCTCCACTCATAACGCTTTAAAGGATCTTACTCAATATGTGTGTTTAGTTTTGTTTTTTTTTCTCTGTGTGCGGGACATTGGGACTTTCTGAAATTAAAATTCAGTGAAAGTCCCTTTTCAAATATGGGGCAAGTCACTGTGGGAGGCGTCTAAATCCAGACAGGCACTACAATTAGAGCCTGTGAATAGCTACTGTGGATGCCATACACACACACACACACACACACACACACACACACACACACACACACACACACACACACACACACACACAGCACAGCTGTATCCACCAGCATGTAACACACACATAGTTACTTTGTGTGTGTGTGTGTGTGTGTGTGTGTGTGTGTGTGTGTGTGTGTGTTCTGCGGTGTACAACCACCCAGACTCTTTTAACATGTCAGATACTCTCTCAGAGTTTGCAAGCCATTGCTGGATTTGTGAGCTGAAACCTCAAAATCAAATGCAGAATATAGAACAGAGTTCACTCTCTATCCAGTCTAGAGTAACACGGTACAATATTACAGAGAAATTCTGCATCAGTAAATACATTTGGATATTTGGACCGCACAACATCACAACATTGATGCTGTAAGTGTTTCATTTATATACTGTATATATATATATATAGCTCAGTGCAACTGTCATCAGTACAACGTCAAATCACACGCAACACCAAGGATCAGCTTACTAAACAAGTAATCACACAAGACAAAAATAAATAAATGGGGAGACTAGTGAACGACACTGAGGCCTGACCGCGGAATGTCTGACCCTCCGTGTCTCGCTCCACGCCGGCCTCACACGGAGCCGCACGCTCCAACTGGGCCCGGCTCCGCCCGTGTTTAAATCCGATGTTCCTGTGTGATACGCGCATAAATATGCAGAGCTCTTTGGTTTCTTAATTTCCTGTGAAGGCCACACACGCAACTACAAAAGCTTCTCGCGCTGCGAGATATGATACAAAATTGTGAGAAAATGTAATCCGCAAAAAATGTAATCCGCAATAATATTTTTTCCGCAAGTTCAAATAACTCTAGATGAACTCGAGTTTGCAGGATACAATTTATATTGAAAAGAGGAAGATACATGCAGGAATATGTAATGCAGCAATGATAGAGCACGAGAGGGTTAATAAAGAAGTAACACAAAACAGGGAGAGACAGATGAAGAGAGGGATAGAGAGAGGGATAGCGAGAGATAGAGAAAGGACCAGAGAGTGGGACAGAGAGGGCTAGAGAGAGATATAGAGGGATTGAGAGATGGATACAGAGAGAGATAGAGAGAGGGATAGAGAGAGAGAGGACTAGAGAGGTAGATAGAGAGGGGGAAAGAGAGAGGGATAGAGAGGGGGAAAGAGAGAGGGGCAGACATACAATTTATATATATATGAATTCAGGAGCACAGCTAATGAAGGACGTCTATCCCAAACGTTTCTCTGGAAACTTTGTGTACTACACACTTACTTACACTGCAGTCACTTAACTCAAATCTTCTTCAGATTTATTTCAGATGTGTGTTAGCGTGTGTGTGTGTGTTAGTGTGTGTGTGTGTGTGTGTGTGTGTGTGTGTGTGTGTGTGTGTTAGCGTGTGTGTGTGTGTGTGTGTGTGTGTGTGTGTGTGTGTGTGTGTGTGTGTGTGTGTGGGTGTGGTTTCTCCCTCTATGGTTCATACTGAACACACAGGAGCTGTTCACCCGTTTGTCCTCTCAATTAGCTGCCGATCCATCATGGCTCCCTCTCCACCGGGTAGCTGTGAAGACCTCAGCGCTACAGCGGCCGCTACCCACGCCAGGAGCTGAGAACAGATGGAGGTGCATTCACAGCGCAGGGCCACCTGATCGACACCAGCACAGCCGCCCAGGAACACTGCAGGCATTGTGCACCCGCACCGCAGCCCTGCTCCTGCCTAGCCTCCAGGCCCAGTGTGGGCTCCTCCTGGCCCGGCCCGGGGCCCCAGTGTGGGGCCCGTCTGAGACCCGGCTGGGCTTTTCTCTGGGTGATCATTGTTGTGCAGGGGTGCATCATCTGAACATCCACACGGTGTGCTGGACACCTACGTCTGCCTCCACACCCCAACATGGCCAGCGCGGAGCCCCAACACGGCCAGCGCGGAGCCCCAACACGGCCAGCGTGGAGCCCCAACACGGCCAGCGCGGAGCCCCAACACAGCCAGCGTGGAGCTCTAACAGGGCTCCTAAAGACTCAGTCTGAAAGTGTGAACACAGAAACCTTTTGACTCTTCGAGGGAGACACACAGGGGAGCTTTGATGTGCTGATCAAAGCCAGAATTCCAACACATTTCTTCAGCAAGTAAGATTTGTGTCAACCGTTCAAAAAAGATGGACGCCATCTACAGGGCACAGTGCCGTGTTGGGAAGTGCTGCTAGAACACATCTAGAAAGAATCTGCCTCACCCGTCCATGTGACGGCAACAGCAAACAAGCCACGAGGAAGCCCCACCGGCTGAGCTGAGCCTCCACGCCTTCTCCAACCAACTCCACCCGTCTCCATGTAAGAGCTCTTCGGTGGGCGGCACACCGTTACGAGACTCGCCCCATTTCCACCCTGCGGGACGAGAAAGAGAAAACAGAGCTTCTTTCTGAGCAGCCCGTGAGCGGAGTCGCCGTGTCTGGAGGAGTTCAAAGTCTGGTGGGGATCCGGCCCGGTCCCGCCGGCCCGGTACGGGGAACAGACCCGTCCTTCTTCAGCGCGGGACTGAGGTGGTGCGGGTCACGGTGGGCCTTCCACACCTGTGTTTGCTCCCCTCTGAGCTAATTAAACCGGAGATGCTATTTTCAAAAAAATTCAGGACAAGGCAGCATTTAGAAAGTGCTAAAGAAGAACGTGAAAGAAAAAAAAAGAAAAAAAGAAAATTTTTGGGACCATATATATAATAATATAATATTATATATATATAAATGAAGGACTTCTGTCCGAAACATCCTGTCCTGACATTAAATTAATGGAAGTCTTAAGTAGCTCTAGGTAGTATAGAGTACTACTTTTCTCTAATTACAATTAGAATTTGAATGTGTTTATTCGTTAAATTAATTCGTTAAGAGCAATATTCCACCACTGAATCTACATCCTCCTCAGAGAGTCACGTGTGAGCATCAATGCTGATTAACCAGGAACCCTGCGCAGAACCAGGGAGCCACTACACCTCCCAGATCAGCACCAAACCTTCCTCACTGAGGTCAAGTGAACGAGTAATCAAGGGGTTAGTTCTGTGTGCAGAAGGACAGGACACATGCTTACCTGCAGAACCCAGCAGTGTCCTTTAAACTGACTAAAGGGGAGGGGGGAGGGGGGGAGAGAAAGAATGGAAAGGGAGAGAGACAGATGGAAAGAGAGAGAGAGAGGGAGTTAGAGAAGGAAAAAGAGAGAGAAAAGGCATCTGGGATGAGCTGGTATTTAGTTTCAGAGTTGAATAGGAGTGTAAGCAGGTCATACTGGGCACAAAATTAACTTCATGTCAAAACACACGTCTGCACTCCTGTGATGACCAAGCACGACACAGCCCAAACCCCCCCCACACACCGTGAGACTCCACCGCACCCTGTGATGACCAAGCACGATGCAGCCCAAACCCCCCCCACACACCGTGAGACTCCACCGCACCCTGTGATGACCAATCACGACGCAGCCCAAACCCCCCCCCACACACCGTGAGACTCCACCGCACCCTGTGATGACCAAGCACGACACAGCCCAAACCCCCCCACACACCGTGAGACTCCACCGCACCCTGTGATGACCAATCACGACGCAGCCCAAACCCCCCCCCCCCCCCCCCCCCCCACACACCGTGAGACTCCACCGCACCCTGTGATGACCAATCACGACGCAGCCCAAACCCCCCCCACACACCGTGAGACTCCACCGTGTGCTGAATTACACCCCACACAACCACCCCTGACCCTTTACCTCATCTTCAGGGACTGTTGTGGTCATCTTTATTATTGTTAGTTAACAATATTCTAACTAAAAAGTTTGACTACATTGCCTAATACTACCAAACTTGATCATTAATAAACTGTAAATAAATATTAATAAACTAATAATTAGCACCATTACCATATCACTTCCCTGTCACAGTAATATTGTTTGTCCATGATGGAATATTTCAAGGTGAATATGGGGGTATATAAACCTTCAGTGTAGTTGTGTTAACACTAAAGTTAATTACATTACTGACAGTGTAGTAACTCTAAAGTTTTTGGCTTGGTAATAACTATTGCCATGAATATTCATTGAGTAAACTTTATTGTAATGTTCTACTTTTAAAATTACAACCACAACAACAACAACAATACCAGTGTTGCTGCTGTGGATGATGATGATGAAGATGATGAGGAAGAAGATTGTTTTGGTCTCTAATCGGTGGTCCTGTAGCTCTGGAAGTGGAGGGCAGTGTCTCCGCCTCCTGGTGGAAACAGAACCCCACAAAGCACCCACGAGGAACGATCACACTAGCGGCTGTAAAACGAATCACCTCAGCGCAGTTAGAGCAGCTCGCACTTCCTGTCTCAGGTGCACCGACGGGGACGCTGTCCTCGGCTGTCCTTGAAGTCATGGAAACACAGTCATCATTCTCAGACCTCCATGTGCTGGAGCTCGTAGGTGAAACATCACAGTCTGTTCCTCCTCCTGCTTATGACGGTATAAGCGAGTGAAACAAACAACATGAAACATTCACGTCAGGAAGTCAAACTTCACTGCACTGATATCGCCACGTTCTGGAAATGGCGGCATGCGGCTCTGATGACGTCCAGCGGCTGAACCCAAACGGGCTTCATCTCACAGCCCCTCAGAGGCTGCCGGGCCACCCCACAGGTCGTCTCGTACCGGCACACGGGCCGCATGTTTTGACTAATGGTCAGGTTCTGTGAATTCTGTTGTGGCAAAGTTCAGCAATTAGCCTCCCATGTAAAGAGAGCGGGGCCCGCCACCCGGGGCCCGCCAGATTTATGACTCCAGTCCAGTAGGCTGACGGGTTCAAAGCACCGGCAGGAGGGAGCAGAGAGTTCAGGAATATGAGGGAACATACACACACACACACACACACACACACACACGCATGAACATGCACACACACATGAACACACACACACACACAAACATGCATGAACATGCACACACACACACACACACACACACATGCATGAACATGCACACACACATGAACACACACACACACACAAACACGCATGAACATGCACACACACATGAACACACACACACACAAACACGCATGAACATGCACACACACACACACACGCATGAACATGCACACACACATGAACACACACACACAAACACGCATGAACATGCACACACACACACACACACACGCATGAACATGCACACACACATGAACACACAAACACGCATGAACATGCACACACACACACACACACATCTGCACACACACATGAATACATACACACACATACACAAACACGCATGAACACATACACAAACACGCATGAACACAGACACACACAAACACGCATGAACACACACACACACATAAACATTCACATGAACACACGCACACACACACAGAACAAACACACACAGAAACACACACACGCGCACACACACAGAACAAACACACACAGAAACACACAAACACACACACCCATGCAAACACACACAGAAACACACACACGCACACACACACAGAACAAACACACAGAAACACACACACACATGCAAACACACACGCACACACACACAGAACAAACACACACACACATGCAAACACACACATGCTCACAAGCACACACACACTCACACACGATCACGCTGGCTGTAAATCAGAGAAGAGCAATGCGGTGCTGAGATCCTCTGGGACAGATGGACCGCTCCAGCCCAAACCAGGGCAGTAGATCTTCACAGCGCTGACTACAACTTGGACATTTCATTTCTGATATATGCGTCTTTGATTTGGACACTCCATTACACAGATAAGTTCAACTTTACAAAAAGTGTTTCATCCATACATTTTGCGATTCATGTAGTTCTTGTGGAGGACGTTCCAGCACGCACCAGCAGTAGTAGGTGTCTCACTCCTGCGTGGGCCGCCCTTAATCTTCTACTTTAACCTGGTGGCCCCCTGTAAATATTTAGTGAAGAGCTCGGCTGCTACTGAGTCTGTGGTGGCCATCTGCTCTGAAGATGCTTCAAAGAAGCTGGTAAGTAAATAAAGCGCAGGAGAGGAACCAGTGTGTACACGTCTCTTCGTCTCTCTAGCAGGACACAGCCAGACTTCGCTGTAGTAGGTCACCATGATCTTGAACGTACGCAGTATTTCAGTTATACACCATAACTAATCACCCTTGGTTGTTTTTTTTTGTGTTTGTGGTTGTGTCCTCCTATAAAAGCCGTGTGTGGAGAGAGAGGCAGGGGCCCTCTCAGTACACTACCCATAATGCATTGCATCTGGCTGTTTCTGGTGTGTGTGGCAACATAACAGCAGGACGTTCTCAGCAGTGTGATGAACTACAGACTGAGCTTCCTCTTCCACACAGGACACACACTCTTTCATCTTAGCATCTGTCCACAAGCATGCAATCACACGCACACACACATACTCTCACAGACACACAGAGGACACTGAAGATTTAGATTTAGATTTTGCCTCTAGTGAACATGACCAACATTTCATGACATCTACATCACATCTACAGTGTTAACCAGACACCTGCTCTCTGCAGGACATCCCTGTACTCTCTAGCACACGTGTGCTCTCTGCAGGACACTTCTGTAGTCTCCAGCACACGCATGCTCTCTGCAGGACACTACAGCACTCTCCAAAACACACGTGCTGTCTCTCCAGGTCTTACTCCAGCAGAGTCTTCATGGGAGTCCTGGACAGCCCCCACTCCAACATGCTGATAGACTGGACTTATCAGCAAAGATCCTGGTGACAACCACTACCACACACCACAACACATCTCTCTTACTGTGTGCCCCTCTCTCTCTCTCTCTCTCTCTCTCTCTCTCTCTCTCTCTCTCTCTCTCTCTCTCTCTTTCTCTCTCTCTGTCTCTCGCTCTCTCTCATATACCCCCACATTTCTGTCTGGGGCCAGAAAGAAGTAAAATGTTAACAAATGGTGCCCACCACACTGGTCCTTCATGCTGATACTCAACACTGTCACACCACAGAAGAAAAACAAGCAAACAAACAGATTATGTGGTCACTGCAATAGTGGTGAAACAGACAGAACTGAGACTGAATTGCAATTTCTTCAGCAAAATCCTACACTAAAATTTGAGAGCATATGTCCAAATTTTGAGATTCTCTCTCAGTTTCGTGGAAAAGGAAAAACAACACCGCTCATGGTGAAATATGTGGCCACAGTACACAGCCTGATAGACTCTTCACTAGTACGCCCACCACAACTCTCACTGCATATAATAATCTCACCACTCACTGTATATAATAATCTCACCACTCACTGTATATAGTAATCTCACCCGGGTGTGTGTGTGTGTGTGTGTGTGAGAGAAAGAGAGAGAGAGAGAGAGAGAGAGAGAAAGAAAGAGCGAGAGAGGGAGAGAGAGAGAGAGACTGCATTGTTTGAGACCTCTCTGTTGTTCAAGACCTCCTAAGTGCTGGTGAGAAAGTCTCGCGTCATGTCTGATAACAGCAGCCTGTACTGAAGGACCAGGGCAGCTTCAGCGCCCCAATCAGACCCTGCAAGGACACTGCAGCTCATCCAACATCAATACCACAGCACACGTGTGGAGCAGTACGCACACACACACACATGGAAAATGAGTGACATATATGTCCCCTATCACACGCTGATAGCATAACATCTTCGCATTCGTTATTTGTAATTTGAGGCAATTAGCACTTAGTGACACACACACAAAGCTCCCACATACACCAAACTATAGTGCCAAAGGCGTCAAACGCTTCTCTTTCTCATGGGCTGTGAACTCCTGCTCCACCCAGTTATGCGCTCAGATGTTTTTATACTAGTTTTACTCTTATTTTACTGATGCTAATTTGCTAATAGTTTTAAACCAGGCGGTGAATGAGTGACGTGTTTCCTGGCTTGTTCATCAACAGCCCCGCGTTCGTATCTCAGACCTTCTAGCACACAGATAGCCCCCAGAGTGGGCGTTCCTGGAGGGCGGGTGCAGTCTTTAAAGCCGTGTCGTGTGGAAAGCTGTCCCTGCGACTCCATTAGGTCTGGCTGTCAGTCAGGGCTCCATTCTGGGTCCATTTGAAGAGCCAGTGCACTGCTGGGTAATGCGTCATGGGAACTGACCATGCTGGTGTGCAGATGGTTGCACTAAAATCTGCCCTGGACTCCTGAACAGGATCCGGCATTAAACGTTTCACACAGAGATTGCAGACAGCATGTGTGGAATCAGTCCCTATATCTATATCTATACTATACTATACTATGTATACTATATCTATACTATACTATATGTGCAATATCTATATTGTACTATGTATACTATATCTATACTATACTATACTATATGTGCAATATCTATATTGTACTATGTATACTATATCTATACTATACTATATATAGTATATCTATTCTACCCTATATATACACTATAGCTATACTATTCTATATGTGCTATATGTATACTATATCTATACTATACTATATATACTATATACTATATGTGCTATATGTATACTGCACTATATATACTATATGTATACTACACTATATATACTATATCTATACTATACTACTATATACAGTGGCATGGTCAGTGACTCAAGAATACAAACTGAACTCATGTGGAGGGATATTAAACGACTGCAAAGCGGTTGTGAGAGGATCAACATCCCGCTCATTCTGAGACATCCTGCTCATCCTGAGACATCCTGCTCATCCTGAGACATCCCGCTCATTCTGGGACACCCTGCTCATTCTGAGACATCCTGCTCATCCTGAGACATCCCGCTCATCCTGAGACATCCCGCTCAACCTGGGACATCCCGCTCATCCTGAGACACCCCGCTTATCCTGGGACACCCTACTCATTCTGGGACATCCCACACATACTGGGACATCCCGCTCATTCTGGGACACCCCGCTCATCCTGGGACACCCCGCTCATCTTGGGACATCCCGCTCATCCTGGGACATCCCTCTCATCCTGACACATCCCGCTCATCCTGGGACACCCTACTCATTCTGGGACATCCCGCTCATCCTGGGACATCCCGCTCATCCAGGCCTGGGACACCGTTTTCATCTGGCACCTTGCTCCCCAGATCTGTTCCCGGGGTAGTCCCACAAGCGGAGGGAGCGTGGGACCCGGAGTCCTGCTGCTCGACGTTCTTCTCTAACAAGCGTGATGATGAGGACCGACGTGGGGCCTCATTTCGCCGTCAGGAGCCTAATCAGGCTGCAGGAGGCACGGACGGCCAGGGGCTGATTGCTCTGGCTCCAACTGCTCACGCAGAAATTCACCATTTTACACCTTGGCAGCCTCCCAAATGCACAAATTGTCCTCCTTTGTAGATGGGACAAAGTGGTTAAAAACAGTGAGTCTCATGAAGCAGCTCTTTCCATGGGAACTTCACCGCCTTACAGAGCTCCAAAATAGCCTGGAACCCGTAGCGCCGGAGCAAAGGGACTCTTAGGGTGTGCACTTACTGCTAATGACCAAACCATTCTTCATTTTCTCTATACTCTTGATAAACTCTGGAATTTGCCATAAGCTAATGATAATTGCTGTTTATCTCGGTTATGCTAAGATATCGTTTGCTGATGTAATCAATCAAAATTCCAGTTGAAAAAAGTTGCAGTGTATGAAACAGCTAAGAACCTTTGTGCAGAATCAACTACCAATTGACGGCCATGAGTCGTTAAAGGTGTGTGAAGCCTTTTCAAAGCTTCATGTGCACAAACACCACTCACATGTCAGTGTCCAGCCCAGTAAAAACCCCTCGGACCAGTCCCTCTCAGACAAACCCCAGTACACCCAACCCTGGCCTTCTAGGGTCTCTGACTTGCACGCCGTGAAGTTTCTAAAGTTTCTAGAATATTCTCTACCTCGTTCACCTGCCTCGACCAGGCCTGTTTTTGAATGTTCAGAGGCCGGCGTGTTCGAGCCTGTCCGAGTTTGTTGGACGATGGTGAGTTCCGTGCTCCGGGAAATATTAGCCGTGTATTTCCCGCTCCACGCTCCGTAGTTCTGCAGACGGAGCTGGCCCAGTGAAACGGAATCTCCCTGGCAGTCCATTACACACAGGCGGAACGAATGGATTGGGGCGGCCCGGCTGTCACAGAGACGTCTGTGGTGCTCTTCACCTTCCCCGGAGTCTGTCTGGCTCTACCAGCTTCGTCCTGTCCAGGGTGAGGCAGCCCGCCAGTCACCGTGGGCGTCTCCATTACGCCTCCGATAGGTCCAGCCTTACCGCACCAGAGCGGGGAGAGTGGGGGAGGCATTACTGGAATGGTGCTTACACCAAACGTCCAACGTTTAAAGCTTGCAAGAATGCCAGCACCACCTGGACTGAGCCAGTGCTCATGGTCCCCACCTGGCACAAACACACCCCACACATCTGTAGTGCTGCTGATCTGGGCCGTCGGAGTTTGAAAGCATGGTTGTCACCGCACTGATGACCCGTACCCGTTCTGGAAATGAGCTCATTCTGTCTTTTTAGAGCATTAACAAATACATATATCCAGCTCCCGTAAGAGCACAACATAAAAAAATATGTGTCTCATGACACGGCAGGCTTACTTTCTTCAGAAGTTTTATTCTGAACATTTCATTAATGCCATTTGATATGGATATTAGAGTCCTCTCCTTCCCTGTGTTCCCCGCTGAAGTCAGCTGTCTTTCTCCCTCTCACTCTCTCCCTCTCTCTCTCTCTCTCCCTCTCTCTCTCCTTCTCTCTCTCCTTCTCTCTCACAGTCCTGGTGTGTCCTGTTGCTGGTGTGGGTGTAGCAGGGTTGCTGGTGTGGGCGTGGCAGGGTTGCTGGTGTGGGCGTGGCAGGGTTGCTGGTGTAGGCGTGGCAGGGTTGCTGGTGTGGGCGTGGCAGAGCTGCTGATGTGGGCGTGGCAGGGTTGCTGGTGTGGGCGTGGCAGGGTTAACTCTCTCTCTCTCTCTCTCTCCTCACAGCTCGTCCAGACCTCGAGTTCCAGCACCAGCTGTTTTTCAGCTCTCACACTAACCCCCTTGTTTATATCGGGACACAATTAAGTCCAGGCCAAGTAGGGGAGTCCCTCAGAGACAGCGCAGAGTGCGAGTCAGAGACTCGGGTTTCTGCTGCCTCCTGGCTCTACTGGCCCTATGGAGAAGACCCTCCTCACGCGGACAGAATGGACTCTTCTGGTGCTACTGGCCCCACAGAGGAGACCCTCCTCATGGGGACATAACGGTCCCTTCTGATTGTTTCTTTGTTTATGTCTTTGCTTTCTGAACTTTTTCCTCTATTAACTCTACATAGAATAAGGAAAATACCCTTAAAGGAAAATTTTATCTGAATTAGAAGTAAATAGTTAATAGTAGATATTAATAGTTAAGTAATTTTATCATACCAGCGATACAATGTGATTATTGTAATTACCAACCATAATAAAAAAAAAGAACTTACGTGATTGGGTAAACATTTTGAAACATTGGGGAAACAATTTGAATCATGTTACCATTTATAAAAAAAATAGAAAAAATTGCATCTTATCCAAAATTCCAGTAATAACTATCAACTTGAGGAAGAGGACTTGTGTTATTTTAGCACCCCAGGAAGACCTTTAAATTCAATTGCAAGTTGCACTGAAACCGTTTGACAACTTTAAACAGGACATTAAACAACTTTAAACGTTTGGAGGAGTATCAGAGTTCAAAAGTACAAGTCTTCTGGCTCGGGGCTCGGACACGCTCTGCCAAATCACCCGAGTCTTTGCTGAACCTGAGCCATGCAGTGGGCGGGGCAACTCGCTGTCAGGACCAATCACACGTGAGCTCTTCCACGCTACAATTATGAAGACACTGAGGACAGACACATGAAAGGCAGAGGAAAACACACACACACACACACACACACACACACACACACACACACACACACACACACACACACACACACACACACACACACACACACACACACACACACACAAGCCATGTTTGCCAAAACCCAGACTTACTGTATGTTTAATCCTTGTAATTTAAAGTGAACTTTCAGCTTTGTATTCCAATTTAAAACTAATAATCTCATGGCAAAGGCTGTGATGTACTCGGGGCAAACATGGGACTGCTTTGGAAAAAAAAAAGAAGTTTTTTGGGTTGCCAAACAAAAACCCAAAAAAACACAATAATACTGTGGCGAACTGTAATTCACATGAGTAACTGCGTTTCCTTCAAATGTGACATGAACCCAAAGTGAAGGAATAATGCCGGCTCATAAGAAACTGGAGGGAAACAAGAAGAGTGTGAAGAAGGGTGACTCCCCACCAGATCAGACGGAACCTTCTGGAACGGGAAAGGGCTCATTTCAGACACAGAACCGCCAACGTCCATTAAGACCACTGAACCACAACAAGCGCATGCGAATGTCCCAGCGTTTGGGCCGGGAGCGGGCCGGACCAGACAAGACCAGGGCAGCTCACATCTAGCACAGGAGTGGTGTGAACATCCGTCTCTCTGGACCGCAACTCCTCCAGCTTCTCCAGAGGTTCACGTTTAGGTAACAAGAACCACGGACGACCACTGGACCACCCCCAATCTCTCTCTCTCTCTCTCTCTCTCTCTCTCTCTCTCTCTGAGCCAACTCAGAGTTCACGATCTCCTCATGTGTGGTCCTCCAGCCCGAGGGAGCTATCCCACAATCCCAGCCACACGTGTGCAGCACCAAAGCAGAGCAGATAAACAGTGGAGGGCGACTGAGCATGCTCAGAAAACCTGAGAAACTGCACAGTAACTTTCATTTACACCCACGAATCATCACGCTTAATGTGATCCTAATTGATTACAATTACATAGTAACACTAAATATAATTGTAAGTATATATTGATTTATTAAATGTTTGTATAAACTATGTCACAACAATGTGCCGGGATTATATGATATATTAATAGCAGATGACACATTGCATTATATGATACATTATTGATAATAATTGTCAGTTATTAAACTGGCCTAGTGAATACATTGTTTTAAAACTAATTTCAAAACTAATTTCAAAACTTCGAAGATTAGTTCCTGGTGCATATCTCAGTCTCACAGGGAGAGATAGTTGGAGAGAATTAGAAAAAGATGGAAAGAGAATGAGGGAAGAGACAAACAAGAGACAGGGAGAATAAAAGAGAGAGGGAGAGAGAGGGGGAATAAAAGAGAGAGGGAGAGAGAGGGGGAAGAGAGGGAGAGAGAGATGGAGATGCCTGCAGTGATGATGGACAGTGCAGTAAACAGGCCGATCCAGCCCGAACTCCCCTCCCCAAACACCACTGTGTGTGTGTGTGTGTGTGTGTGTATGTGTTCGTGTGTGTGTGTGTGTGTGTGTGTGTGTGTGTTAGCAGAAAGACGAACTGCCCCCCTGACTCTACCCCTACCAGCCCCCTCCTAGCAGATTATATACACCCAATCCCTTTCAACACCAGGTGTGACAGGCATCAGGGGTGGCCTATCCGCAGGGGGCCAGAGGCCAGGGGGCGGGGTGAAGGGGCAAATTAGGAACATGTCAGTAATAATTTAGGCCATATTTACTTTTCTTCACACCAATATCTCAGTTGCTATTTACGAACATGTCTGTGATAATATGGTGAGCGTCTTTGGAGGTCTGTAATTCTGCCAATAAACTACTGCCTCTCAGTGTCTCCACCACACGAATGCTTCATAGCAAAACATTGACTTAAAAGTGATTTGAGCCCAGTTGAACTACAAAGAAAAAATTAAATCCCTGTAAGCCCACTTGTGATGTTAGTAAATTTGGCACAGAGCGGTAAAAGGAAACCAGCACCAAACTGCGAGAGAGCAAAACGGTGCAACACAAATAAACAAGACTGATTACGTACGAATACGGTCATCCGAACCGCTTCAGAACATGTGACACTCTGCCGAATGCACTAAATCACTGAGGAACGATGGTCTCCTTGAACGTCTCTCCAAAACTGTGTCAGACATGAAGAAGGAAACGAACAAACCAACAAACAGCTGAACAAAATCAACCGTTTCCATTTTCATTCATGATTCGCTGTCAAATGAAAAATGCTGACAATGCAAGTAAACAAATAAATGGTGTCTTGGCCTTGAGGAGACTGACATCCCTCTGATGTCGGACCCGGCTGGCACGGTGTGAACCAGCGTTTGACCTCTGCATCGTGAGTCTTCTGAAGTCGTTACAAACATGCGCTCACCAGCAAGAGAGAGAGAGAGAGAGAGAGAGAGAGATAAACTTTCAGTCATTTGTAGCAACTCATGCTGTAGCGTTTTAAGCCATGCATGCTGTTGTGGGATCTGATCTGGAGTCAGTGCCCAGTTGGCCGTGGGAAATTGTTTTGTGGGTCTCACAAAATCTACTGGACTTGGCTTCTTAAATACCAATGAATTCTATATAGCAACCACTGCTTCCATGGCCCTCTGAGGACAAGCCCACATCAAGAGCTGACAGTGCTCTCCGTGGGACCCGAGGGTAGGTGAGCGGACTGGGACTGTCGGTATGACTCTGAGAGTCCGAGAGGCCCGGAGTCCGTGATTCCCAGGGACCGCTCCTTCAAACCACCAATGTGTTTCACTCGCTGACAACCCACTGGCTTCCTGAGCTAATGTGCTCCTCTGTGGATATCTGAGCTCGGTGGACTTAAGCATCAGCTAAAGTATGTGTGTGTGTGTGTGTGTGTGTGTGTGTGTGTGTGTGTGTGTGTGTGTGTGTGTGTGTGAGAGAGAGAGAGTGTGTGTGTGTGAGAGAGAGAGAGAGAGAGAGAGAGAGAGAGAGAGAGGAAGAAAGCAGAGTGGAAAGACCCTGTTGAAAAATGGATTAAGTAAAGAAGCAAATGTGAACCATTTAAAATGAATGAGAAGCCAGTGGGCCGTCAACAGGCCAGTAGCCCATCAACAGATCTATTACGACTGGGTGTTTAGGCTTATTTTGACATGTGGATATTAACAGCAGTGATAGTCAGTGTGTATGGAGCCACATATGTCAAAACAACTAGCCCTACTGTAATAGCCAGAGCTTCCTTTCCTAGATATTTTCTGTGAATGAAAATACACAAATTGTGTTTCAAACACTTCTATCTGTATCTGCGCTTTAATGGGACTTTTTCGAAGCCTATATTAGCTGTTCGGAACTTATTCATCTCTGATTCACAATATACTTTTGCTAAATATTCACCTATAGCCTAATCATTTTCTAAAACGATGCCATGTTCAAGCCCTTAACTACGCATGCCTTATATATCCCTTTCCCAACTTATTTAGTTGTGGTAGGATCAGTTCAGTCCAGCATGTGTTGTCATGAGGTCCAGGACTGCAGGACTTTAGAGCATCACACACAGGATTCTCTTCATGTGCCACACACCACACACACGCTAATGTAATATATTTTTAATTCTGCACATTCTGGTGACCTGTGCAGTAGTGTCAGTGGGCTACAGTCACACGGAGGACAGACCAGTAGATGACACTCAGCAATCAGCCAGAGCTGTTTCTCGCTCTCCCTCTCTCTCTCTCCCTCTCCCTCTCTCTCTCCCTCTCCCTCCGTCCCTCTCTCTCTGTCTCTCTTTCTCCCTCCCCCTCTCTCTCTCCCACTCCCTCCGTCCCTCTCTCTCTCAATTCAATTCAATTCAATTCAAGGTGCTTTATTGGCATGACAAATATTGCTTAATTTGTATTACCAAAGCCTGAACACTTACAATACTAGTAACACTGAACACTTACAATACTAGTAACACTGAACACTTACAATATTAGTAACACTGAACACTTACAATATTAGTAACACTGAACACTGAAACAGATAAAAGTCGGGCTCATAACTGTAAACACTGCAAAATTAAGGATTAAACAACAGGTAAAATAAATATATACATACACATAAATACATTTCCCTAATTAAATAACAAAATCAGAAGTCGAAATCAAATAATACACGCATAAGGGGGTATCTCCCCCTCTCTCTCTCACTCTAACTCTCTCTCTCTCCCTCCCTCTCCCTCTCTCTCCCCCTCTAACTATCTCTCTTTCTCCCTCTCTCTCCCTCTCAATTCAATTCAATTCAATTCAATAATGCTTTATTGGCATGACTGTAACAATGTACACTGTTGCCCTCTCTCTCACTCTAACTCTCCCTCTCTATCCCCCTCTAACTCTCTTTCTCTCCCTCTCTCTCTCTCCCTTGCTCTCCATCTCTCTCTCTCTCTCTCTCTCTCTCTCTCTCTCTCTCTCTCTCTCTCTCTCTCTCTCTCTCATAATCTCATAGTCTATCTCTCTCTCACTCTGCCCCTTGACTCTTTTTTCTCCGCCTGTTCAGATGGTGGCACTGTACTCGGGTGGGTGTATTCTCAGGGGCGGGGCTAAGTTCTGAGGCATGATGGGTGGGGCCTCTTTCCCTCACTCTCACCCCCCCCCCCCCTCCCCGCTCAGCATGCGGCCCAGTTCACATTGCAACC
>NC_135224.1:4310655-4328778 GCF_052324685.1 Brachyhypopomus gauderio
CATCCACCCCCCCCTTTCTCACCTCCCTCTATTCCTCTCTCATCCTTCCATTCCATAGAAGCTGAATCCCGGCCTTGTGTTTATTTACTGGGTGGCGGTGAAATGCCATGAAAGCTCAGACCCCCACCTTCCAAATCCCCCGGCCAATGAAAGATGCTCCCCAGGGACCTGGCCCCTCCCCAGGGACCGGGGGTAAAACTCCAGGAGCCATTGGGGGGGGGGGGGGGGGGGGTGAGGAGGGCTCTCCAGCAATTCTGACCTGATCACTCCTAAACATTTAGACACCTCGACTCATGAATGCCCACGTTGTCTGGCCACTGGCCACTGGCCACCGCAGCTTAACAAGAAACGAAAATACGACACGGCTGGTGACATTTTGTCCCATCCATTGTGGATAAACACTATTACTCAGCTAATCTAGTTATGGCATTTCATGTGAATTAAGGATATAAGTAGCTAACGTTACAACAAAAACAGAGGCTTGCTAGTGGTCTTGAGAGGCTCCTGAAGACAGCCACTACCTCTCATGTTAGCCCTTATCTCGTCAAACGATGACAGATTAATTATGGTTTGGGCTACTGAGCCGTGAAAAGGGGTCTATTAAGCCAATATTTCTACATGGGCATAGAAAGGCTGATGGGAAATGGGATGGCTGTCAGGCAAGGCTGGTGGGCATTGGGATGGCTGTCAGGCTGAACGGCCAGAGTTGGAGCTGGTGACGTGGTCTGTACCTGTAGCGTCCCAGTGGAAGGTCTTGCGTGGCTAATCCACCCACAGGTGCACACATGACATCACCAGCCTACAGGACTGGACTTGCCTCTCCGCTCAAAGTGTCAGTTCATCAGAATATGTTTGAATATGAAAATTGGCTACAGGTTTGGAATGAGCAGGAACCTGTTTTGTGACAACTGGCTTGAACCATCTCACCTTCTCTCTTTTTCTGTCTCTTTCTCTCTCCTTCTCTCTCTCTTATTCACAGACACAATATGACCAAACACACACCACAGAAATTCTGAAGAAGTGAAATCGGGGTTAAAATAACAATAATAATAATAATAATGTTGGTTACAAAAAAATATGACAACATCCTGGTTGAAAGCAGCAGGACAGAGCACACGTGCAGCAGGACAGAGCACACGTGCAGCAGGACAGAGCACACGTGCAACAGGACAAAGCACACGTGCAGCAGGACAGAGCACACGTGTAGCAGGACAGAGCACACGTGCAACAGGACAGAGCACACGTGCAGCAGGACAGAGCACACGTGTAGCAGGACAGAGCACACTTGCAGCAGGACAGAGCACACGTGCAGCAGGACAGAGCACACGTGCTACAGGACAAAGCACACGTGCAGCAGGAAAGAGCACACGTGCAGCAGGACAGAGCACACGTCCAATATGATGGAGCAGGACAGAGCACACAAGCAGCAGGACGGATCTGACATGCAGCAGGACAGAGCACACGTGTAGCAGGACAGAGCACACGTGCAGCAGGACAGAGCACACGTGCAGCAGGACAGAGCACACATGCTACAGGACAGAGCACACGTGCAGCAGGACAGAGCACACGTGCAGCAGGACAGAGCACACGTGCAACAGGACAAAGCACATGTGCAGCAGGACAGAGCACACGTGCAGCAGGACAGAGCACACGTACAATATGATGGAGCAGGAAAGAGCACACGTGCAGCAGGACAGAGCACACGTACAATATGATGGAGCAGGACAGAGCACACAAGCAGCAGGACTGATCTGACATGCAGCAGGACAGAGCACACGTGCAGGCCCAGCTCTACACCACGTTGGGGGGGTTTATGAAGTAGATTTCATTCATAACCAGGGGAGACGTGAGACGAGACGCCGCCTGATTGAATTTCAGATGCGTCCAGCGTCTCCGTGACAGCAGATTACATCCTGCTGCAACAGAAGCGGATTTTTATTTAGCATGAAACCAGACAGAGATTCCACATAGGTAAAGAGGAAGACCATGTGTGTGTGTGTGTGTGTGTGTGTGTGTGTGTGTGTGTGTGTGTGTGTGTGTGTCTGTTTGAGTGTGTGTGTGTGTGTGTGTCTGTTTGAGTGTGTGTGTGTGTGTGTGTGTGTGTGTGTGTGTGTGTGTGTCTGTTTGAGTGTGTGTGTGTGTGTCTGTTTGAGTGTGTGTGTGTGTGTGTATGTGTGTGTGTGTGTGTGTGTGTGTATGTGTGTCTGTTTGAGTGTGTGTGTGTGTGTGTTGTGTGTTTGAGTGTGTGTGTGTGTGTGTGTGTGTGTGTTTGTGTGTGTCTTTGTGTGTGTGTGTATGTGTGTGTGTGTTTGAGTGTGTGTGTATGTGTGTGTGTGTGTGTGTGTGTGTTTGTGTGTGTGTGTGTATGTGTGTTTGAGTGTGTGTGTGTGTGTGTGTGTGTGTGTGTGTATGTGTGTTTGAGTGTGTGTGTGTGTGTATGTGTGTGAGTGTGTGTGTGTGTATGTGTGTGTGTGTTTGAGTGTGTGTGTGTGTGTGTGTGTATGTGTGTTTGAGTGTGTGTGTGTGTGTGTATGTGTGTGTGTGTGTGTGTATGTGTGTTTGCTATTCTCTTAATAACATCTTAATAACAAGAGAACATCCTTCTGCCAATTCTAATTATTTTTTCATCAGTCTGTATTACTTGTGCCACAAATCTCTTTCTGTCTTTCTCTCCCCTCTGTCTCTCTCACTCTGTATATCTCTCTACCTCACACACACACCATCACACACACGTATACACACACACACAGGCCAAATCTCCTGGGTGAATGAACCCCATCTGTGAATGATGTGTTACTTTACCAGCTGTCTTCTAAGCCATATAGACCCAAACACATACATGCATAACACACTCATACGCAAACACACAGAATCTGACAGACAGGCTCACACACACACAAAACATGCCAAAACGCCCATGACAAAGTAACATCATCCCACGCGGTTAGACACGGTTAGACACGGTAAGACGGTCACTTTCATTCACCCATTATCAGTTTCTCATGCTACCTGCGCAAAGATGAGCTCAAGACCGACAGTCTCCGCCACTCCGGACCGGTGCACCTCAACTCTGGCTCCTTTATGGTTTAATGATAAATAGGAGTGGACATTAAAACATCCAGAGATGTAATTAGTTGTGAGTGATGATATAAGGGTCTGATTCCATCTGCGTGTCTTTACGAGGCCAGGAACACGACTCTGGCGGTTTAAGATGGCATTAAAGTCCTAGAGAGGTGAGGGGAGTTCAGAGGCGACCATATAAGGAATGTCCCAGCAGGCCTTTCACCAGACACATGGCCCCTCAGCCGCCCAGGGGACGGCCCACAATGCATCACACATTCTGGAATGGCAGTGAGGCAGAACCAGGGTGAGGTTCAGGCCAGGCGAGAGAGAGAGAGAGAGAGAGAGAGAGAGAGAGAGAGAGAGAGAGAGAAAGATTGTAAGAAGTGAAGAAAGAGGGGGAGATGGAAAGAAATAGAGAGAGGGGGAGGTAATTTTCTGAAAGCATCTTAAAAGACTTTAAGAATTAGAATTGTGTTTAGAAGTGCTTGGGTTTCAGAAGCCTTCCCTAGCATAAGCCTTTAAAACACAGACAGCAGAGAACTTTCATCGCTGTCACTCAAGCTATATGAACAAACCTATTAACATCAATTTAACAATATAAAATGTTTTTTTTTTCCAAGTACAACTAGTAAAGACATTTATCAATAATAGTAAATGATAATTGGTGCAATAAACAGCAAGAACAAAGCCACAGTGTGTGTGTGTGTGTGTGTGTGTACTTGAGACTTAACGCAGAAGCCACGTGGATGTCGGCAGCAGCTGCAACCAAACCTTCCCGCCACTGTAGTCAACGGCGACGGGTCCCAAGTCCCGACTCCAGCTTAGCGAATGTCAACACACACGTCAGCGTCAGTTAGCACGCAGGGAGAAGTTCAGACAACAGACAACAACGTGAGAGGAAAGGAGTTCGGCTCTGCCCTCATTCTGGGAGCCGTGTCCCATGGGGCAGTGCTCCCTGCTCCTGACGTGTCCGCCGGGAATCATGGGATGTTTGTGGTAACTCTGCAGGTAGTGTGAGGGAGAGACGGTGTGTGTGAGATAAACACACCGGTGAAAAGAGGCTTTAGAGAGCACATTTCTGAAACTGGTCTGAACAAATAAAAAGGCAAAACGCACGATTAAATCATCAAATGATAAATTATACAGTAAGTGATGGCTTAGATAGAAAGAATGTGTAATATTTTCCTTAACCCTTATCGATTGTGCTGAGGGAATAGTTGTTCCCTTGTTCAGTGCCAGAACTGTTAAACCATTCTTTGAATTTTGTTTACTGAACATCATCATCAAGTGTGGCGGGTTGAATCGTGATGTGGGCACCTCCCTCTCACCCCCCCCCCCACCACCACACCCCCACCTCCTCACCCCACACCTCCACTTTAAACAAATATAGTCAGACTTATTCAACAAAAAAAACTCTAAATGAACTGATGAAACATTGTTTTATCATATAAATTCACTTATTTTAAAGTCTTTCCGCCTTTACGCATGTTTCTCCAGCGTTTTTAAAGAATGCCCTCATCAAAACACCTTCCTTCATTCTCACTTTCCCTATTATATTTCCAAGTGTTCTTCATGTGTGCATGTCTTCTACTGCTTGTGAACCACAGTGATTACACTGGGTTTTTACAGTAAGCCCATTCCCAGGGGGCCTTGCCACCAGCATATTTCTGGTTAGGCATTAAGCGAGGCCTCCTATCCCGGACACGCATAGCTGAGGCCGGCTCTTCCCACAGCAGAAGTCACCCGCAGGAGACCGGCTGGGGGGGGCAGCGAGAGGCCGACAGAAGTCCTGTACCGGACACCTCCCGCAGACCCCGCCCACGTCCCGACGCAGGGCCTCTGACCAGCGCGAGCTCCGGCAGGCGTCTGAGCCCCGCTGAATTCTGGGAAGGGAGCGTTGTTTGAAGGGTCTCCGCTGCCCTCCACGCCCCCTTGGCGAAGCATCACAAGAGAACTCACGCCGCTCAAATATTTCTCCGTCAGACGATCTACAAAAACACGCACTGCTGTGCAGACAAAGGGAAGTGTGTGTGTGTGTGTGTGTGTGTGTGTGTCTCTCTCTGTTTGTGCATGTTCATATGTAAGGCAGCAAAATTATTGCATGTTTTTGCTACGTGTGCTTACCCACTGCTACATGCTGTTCGTGATTTGCGTCGTTTGATATCAAAGCCTTAACTCAACCGAACGTCCTGGACTGGCGGTCTGAACTGTAGTCATGTTAGTGATGCTTTTTAAATCTCTGTTTTATCTAAGATGTAAATTTACCTGAGAACAGAACACGATGGTTTTTATTGCAAGTGAACACAGTGAGTATAATAACCCTGCCAGTCAGTCAGGCCGCCGGACGGATTTACAGGCACAGATCCATTACTGCGAAACACCTCAAAGATTCAGATATGTCTCAAATGGGAATCATTTATCATAAAGGACAAACTCAAGTCTTTTACCTAATGCTGATCACCAGAGCCACTCACATTGCTGGAACTGCCTCACAAATTGATATTAGGAGAATGGAGAACATTCCAGATCATCTTATACTTGTTTTTATTATTACACACAAGGGAAAGCAGATGCAAATAGAATTGTAATTGTTTTTGAAACAAAATAATTTACAATATATGCCAACATGTGACAGCTAATTTTACAAATGCAGAATTTTACTAGAAATTACATTAAAGCCTTCAAAGATTCATTTATGATAATAATGATTCTATTTAAACACGTATTTAATAAATTGATAATTATATTAAAAGCTATAGTGAATTAATTGTTTACTGTATCTTAGCCTGAAGAAATTAAACAAAAAATGTATTTATCTGCAGTGAACTGAATTTCCAGCCTTATCGAGCCACGTTTTCCTGACCTGTGCAGGAAGTTCTGCCCGGAGGAATCTCAGGTCGGAATGTGCAGATGAAAAGAGCTTTGACGTTTACATAACATTAACATATTTATATAACATTAACATATTTACGTAACATTTTAACATATTTAAATAACATTTTAACATATTTACATTTTAGGTAAGCGTTTAGCTATGCTTTTTTCCTGCTTATTTATAAAGATTGAATAGATCATTACTACACAGTACATGAAACCATGGTATCGATATACCAGAACACATCCTTGATATTTATTTATGTTATTTATGTGATATGTGATATTTTTTTTTATATTTGCTAACAAATTTTATCTTTCATTTTTCCCTGACAGGACATTTTGTTATTCACATATAATCTTTATTCTTTCAATCACCTATCATATTTATTTATGCACAAAAAATGTAAAATTAAGAAAGAAGAGATTATTTTGTATTTTTAACAACATCTTCAAATAAAGTAACTAAATAAAATAATAAATGAAATAATTGGGTTTAATTTAGTAAAGAGTTGAAATTTAATTCTGCTAAAATAAACATGGCACCACAATAATTGCTGGGCTAACTGAGGACGGGCTCTACACTGGCACGGCTGCAGTTCTCAAGGTGCAGGTTAGCAATCTAGATGATGTGACATGCTCGGCCTGATCTGCTGACGTGAACTTAATGATGCTAACAAGGAGCTCATAAATGTCACTGATATTTCATTTCTTACAGAATTACAGTGCGTGCAAAATTAACATTTTTTTATCCATGTGTGTGTGAGTGTGTGTGTGTGTGTGTGTGTGTGTGTGTGTGTGCGTGTGTGTGCCAAATGTGAGAGAGAAAAAGAAAGAAAATGAGACAGAGACAGAATATTAATAAAATGAACTTCATTGTATATATGAGTTATAACATTAAGAACAAGGATAATTAGTTTTGTCATATTTGTGGACAAATTACTTTGAATTTAGTTTGCATAGTTTGAGTTTGAAGTTTGAATAGTTTAAATTTTTTACCCATATATAAAAAGCACTGATAAACAGAAACTAATATTTAGTTCTTTAATGACAAAACTAATTAGATTGGAATAGCCAATGTAAAATGTGCCATTCCCATTTAACAGCTGTCTACATTAATCCACTGGTCTTTAATTACAAAATGCCAAAAAAACAGAACTAATATACATGGCAGTTTCCACGTTCACAGGACCCATGTCCACGAATTCCCCCCCCCCTTCACAGGAGGCTAACCCCTGCCATGATCACTGTAACTGCAGCCTGTTCAAACAGATCCTCGTTTCACTGGAAAACAACCCAGCGGAGGGAGAGCGGGCGGAGAAGAAGGCTGAGGAGAAGCTCGCCGTTCTCCGCCCCGCCAGGCCGTGAAGCCGCAACACTGACACAAAGACCTCTTTATGAGAGCGCTCGGAGCCCGGCGAGATAAAAGCCACCGGCTGCAGCTGAGACGCGTTATTAAGCCACGGGAACTCGAGCAGGTGTCTCTCTTTCGAAACACAACGGTTTCAAGTTAGCAGTTAACCGCCTCGACTTTTGAGGCAGGATGAGAACCGCTCTGGGCCCCAGCGTGGTGCCGGAGCTCATGTTGTCCCACGTAATGTGGACGCCACTGGCCTGTTTCTGCTCCTCCTGTGAGCCGGGCCTGTGTGGGGGCCTCGGGGTGGGGTGTGGTTCAGGACACACGCCCTAATCGGCCAGAGCACACGGGGCGTTTAGCGGCTCTACGCGATGACAAGAAGCAGAGACGGTGGGTTTAGCCACAGGAAAGTCGCGTAAAGCCCATCAAGCCGGAGCAGAACAGCACCGGCGTCGATCTGGAGCAGGAGGGAAAACGACCCAGCAGGAGATGTTGAGACAGAGCAGTCTGGAGAAAACTGCCCACATTTATTTTTGGAGAATGCCTACGTTGTGCACGCAGGCCAACAGTCTGCTGTTCTGTGTCTCCAATCAGTACCTCCTGGTAGTCTGCTGTGAGTGTGTGTGTGTGTGTGTGTGTATATGTCTGTGTGTGTCTGTGCGTGTGTGTGTGTGTGTGTGTGTGTGTGTGTGTATGCGTGTGTTGTTGACATGTGAGGAAAGTTGTATGTCTTTTTTAATAGTCATATGCTCATGATGTTTATCACAGCATGCAGATTCATAGACTTTTAAACAAACAAACACACACACACACACACACACACACACACACACACACACACACACACACACACACACACACACACACACACTGTGTGAATGTCAGGCTCCATCAGGCAGTCAGTCAGAATCAGAGAGATTATGGTTCCTTTGCCTGGTCAGCTTTGCCAAGAGCAACACCATTTAACTGCAGGTACTCACAGCACCCAAACCCGTATACTCCGCCTCTTTATCCCATGTCTCTCTCTCTCTCTCTCTCTCTCTCTCTCTCTCTCTCTCTCTCTCTCTCTCTCACTCACACACACACACACACACACACACATATTTTTTCTCCACCACTCCCATTTCTGCCCACCCACAATGTTTGAACTTTCGTTCAATGACACCAAATGCATCACATCAATAAATGACCTCATTAGCGCAACAGTTTAATCACCATTCCACGATTGCAGTGTAGAAGCACTAACAACGGTTCACCACAACAAGGACATCAGTGGATGACAGGACCAACACAACAAACATGGTCACTATATATTATGGGTCATATAAGTCTTACGGGACTGTCATGAGTACAAACAACTAACTGTTGATCTTCTGAGCACCGGGCAGGGTGGTGTTGTCCTGAACAACCTCACAGGGGAGGGTGGTGTTGTCCTGAACAACCTCACATGGGAGGGTGGTGTTGTCCTGAACAACCTCACACAGGAGGGTGGTGTTGTCCTGAACAGCCTCACACGGGAGGGTGGTGTTGTCCTGAACAACCTCACACGGGAGGGTGGTGTTGTCCTGAACAACCTCACACGGGAGGGTGGTGTCCTGAACAACCTCACAGGGCAGGGTGGTGTTGTCCTGAACAACCTCACACGGGAGGGTGGTGTTGTCCTGAACAACCTCACAGGGCAGGGTGGTGTTGTCCTGAACAACCTCACACGGGAGGGTGGTGTTGTCCTGAACAACCTCACAGGGGAGGGTGGTGTTGTCCTGAACAACCTCACACAGGGCAGGGTGGTGTTGTCCTGAACAACCTCACAAGGGAGGGTGGTGTTGTCCTGAACAACCTCACAGGGGAGGGTGGTGTTGTCCTGAACAACCTCACAGGGCAGGGTGGTGTTGTCCTGAACAACCTCACACGGGAGGGTGGTGTTGTCCTGAACAACCTCACAGGGGAGGGTGGTGTTGTCCTGAACAACCTCACACGGGAGGGTGGTGTTGTCCTGAACAACCTCACAGGGCAGGGTGGTGTTGTCCTGAACAACCTCACACGGGAGGGTGGTGTTGTCCTGAACAACCTCACAGGGGAGGGTGGTGTTGTCCTGAACAACCTCACACAGGGCAGGGTGGTGTTGTCCTGAACAACCTCACAAGGGAGGGTGGTGTTGTCCTGAACAACCTCACAGGGGAGGGTGGTGTTGTCCTGAACAACCTCACAGGGCAGGGTGGTGTTGTCCTGAACAACCTCACACGGGAGGGTGGTGTTGTCCTGAACAACCTCACACGGAAGGGTGGTGTTGTCCTGAACAACCTCACTCGGAAGGGTGGTGTTGTCCTGAACAACCTCACAGGGGAGGGTGGTGTTGTCCTGAACAACCTCACAGGGGATGGTGGTGTTGTCCCAAACAACCTCACACAGGATGGTGGTGTTGTCCTGAACAACCTCACACGGGAGGGTGGTATTGTCCTGAACAGCCTCACACAGGAGGGCCTCGTAGTATGTCCTCACCTCACGCCTCCTCCCACGTGGCGCGTCAAGCATGCCGAACGGAATGTGATGAAATTAAAGTCAGCCTGCTTGGTCACGCCGCCCTGCTGGTGTTAATTTGTTTCTTTTATTGGGCTTTCTGAACTGCCACTGTTGTCCTCTGCCCATCATACCGTACGCTGCCCCTCCCAAAACCGACCTCCACCCCCCCACAAAACAGCCCTCGTGAGCTGTTTGACCTCCAGCGCTCCCTCAGGGGCAGGGCTCAGCTATGCCTCCGCCCCCCAGCTTGCGTGCACAGCCTATATGGAATTTCACACAAATTCCTGATCCATTTTCCATACTGCACAGGTTGGATGAGACTATGGTTCCTCCACCAGGGACACTACCAATGTAGAACCTTTGGTCAATCTTTCAAGTGCGTGGATAATGAGAACTAGCAGGAGAACTAGCATGAGAACTAGCAGGAGAATCAGCAGGAGAACTAGCAGGAGAACTAGCAGGAGAATCAGTAGGAGAACTAGCAGGAGAACCAGCAGGAGAACTAGCAGGAGGCCGCTCGTGTGGCATTATTGACCCTTCAAAGCTTCCATTGTTGCCATTCGAATGTTTGAATGTTCCAGGAAAACAAGATCTTGAAGCACTAGAACCAAACAAAGTTGTTGGATACAGTAGATCCTAAAGTGGTTGGATAAAGTAGATCCTAAAGTGGTTGGATATAGTAGATCCTAAAAGTGGTTGGATAAAGTAAATCCTAAAAGTGGTTGGATACAGTAGATCCTAAAAGTTGTTGGATACAGTAGATCCTAAAGTGGTTGGATATAGTAGATCCTAAAAGTTGTTGGATACAGTAGATCCTAAAGTGGTTGGATAAAGTAGATCCTAAAAGTGGTTGGATAAAGTAAATCCTAAAAGTTGTTGGATACAGTAGATCATAAAAGTTGTTGGATACAGTAGATCCTAAAGTGGTTGGATACAGTAGATCCTAAAGTGGTTGGATACAGTAGATCCTAAAGTGGTGGGATATAGTAGATCCTAAAGTTGTTGGATACAGTAGATCCTAAAGTGGTTAGATACAGTAGATCCTAAAGTTGTTGGATACAGTAGATCCTAAAGTGGTTGGATATAGTAGATCCTAAAATTGGTTGGATATAGTAGATCCTAAATTGGTTGGATACAGTAGATCATAAAAGTTGCTGGATACAGTAGATCCTAAAGTGGTTGGATACAGTAGATCCTAAAGTTGTTGGATACAGTAGATCCTAAAGTGGTTGGATATAGTAGATCCTAAAATTGGTTGGATATAGTAGATCCTAAAGTGGTTGGATACAGTAGATCCTAAAGTGGTTGGATACAGTAGATCCACTACAGTGCAGCAGCAGTTTGGTTGCTGGGAAGTGTGTCAGCCATTTGGCCATGGATTGTTTCATTATGCCTCATTGACATTGTTACAGCAGTTGGAAAATATTTTCCTTGGAAATTATTTTTGAAAGACCTAAAAAATTCTTTCATTGCTGCACTAGCTGTAGTGACCTGAACTACTGTCCTTCCAGAACTACTGTCCTACCTGGGCCACTGTCCTACCTGGGACACTGTCCTACCTGAACTACTGTCCTACCTGGGACACTGTCCTACCTGAACTACTGTCCTACCTGGGACACTGTCCTACCTGAACTACTGTCCTACCTGGGCCACTGTCCTACCTGGGCCACTGTCCTACCTGAACTACTGTCCTACCTGGGACACTGTCCTACCTGAGCTACTGTCCTACCTGGGCCACTGTCCTACCTGAGCTACTGCCCTACCTGGGCCACTGTCCTACCTGGGACACTGTCCTACCTGAGCTACTGTCCTACCTGGGACACTGTCCTACCTGGGCCACTGTCCTACCTGGGCCACTGTCCTACCTGGGACACTATCCTACCTGAGCTACTGTCCTACCTGGGACACTGTCCTACCTGAACTACTGTCCTACCTGGGCCACTGTCCTACCTGGGCCACTGTCCTACCTGGGACACTGTCCTACCTGAGCTACTGTCCTACCTGGGACACTGTCCTACCTGAACTACTGTCCTTCCAGAACTACTGTCCTACCTGGGCCACTGTCCTACCAGAACTACTGTCCTACCTGGGACTCTACCCGAACTAATGTCCTACCTGAGTTATTGTCCTACCTGAGACACTGTCCCACCTGAGCCACTGTTCTACCTGAGTTACTGTCCTACATGAGCTAATGTCCTACCTGAGTTACTGTCCTACATGAGTTACTGTCCTACCTGAGTTACTGTCCTACATGAGTTACTGTCCTACCTGAGTTACTGTCCTACCTGAGCTACTGTCCTACCTGAGTTACTGTCCTACATGAGTTACTGTCCTACCTGAGTTACTGTCCTACATGAGTTATTGTCCTACCTGAGTTACTGTCCTACATGAGTTATTGTCCTACCTGAGTTACTGTCCTACCTGAGCCACTATGCCTCACATCTCATATAAGCAAACTTGATAAATAACCCCTTTTAAATTAATTTGGAAGTCTAGGCCACGAGTCTCTGCAGCAAGGCCTCGGAATGCATGCATAAATCATTCAGGATAAAAATGAATCAAACATGTGGTAATGATGCGCGTGGTGAAGCCATCTGGCCTTAAAGGAAATGACTGGAGGTCTCCATCAGCCGCGGGTGGGTGTGCCCACAGCCACACACAGTCACTACCTACACCAATCAACACAAACCACACCGCCCATTTGCATTCCTGCTGCACAGTCCACACATTCCTGATCCACTTCCTTTGTTCAGCACTTCTGGGTTCCAGTAGCCCCTCGCACTGACCTCAGATCAGCTGTCATCTCCACCAGCTGGGGTGTTGGTGTGTTCTTCAGGAAAAGGCATGCACAGACACGCAGTTCAGGGAAATCAGTGCGAAGACTGTGATGGCAGAGGGAACGTGGCCTATCCGGCTCAGACGCGGCCCGGAGGGCATTACGCAGAAAAAGAACCGCTTCCAAACCGGAACGCCTCCTCAAACCAGACCACTGAGAGTCCGTCGGGGGAGACGGAACGTGTCTCAACAATGGCAACTTCAGGAACTTAATTCTCCTCCACAATTTGCAACTGTCAGATGTTGGATGGTGTCCATGAAGCCGTGTACTGACGAGTGTCATGTCAGCGCTGGCAGGTGAATCGTTCTCTGGTGTTGCACAAACGAATCTCCTCATCATTTAACTGAATGACACAAAATTGTTTAGGAAGATTACTGGAAGCAACAGTATGTTATTACATAGCAACAGCGTGAAATTCCACATATCCATAGTGATAATTACATTTAAACGGTAGCACAAATAATTATATTGAAAAATAATTACACAATCACAGACTAGATTTGTCCCTACTGCCCGTGTTTACGTGCTATATATACACAGTTGTTTTTGTAATTGGTAATTAGAACGAACATGGAAACACACTGTACACACTGAAGTTAATTTTTTTATAATTTGACTGGTGTGATTATAGTCTGTGATGGACAGCAACCACTAACTACTGTGTTCCTTACACCTTTCTTCTCATTAAGTGTAACAATTTAGAATGATGATGATTGCGATGATGACCCGTCATATTTAATATTTCTGCGACATATTAAAACCTAACCCCAAACCCTCCCTTAGCTGTAGAGGTTTGAGTTTTTGTTTCTGGAATTAGATCAACCTGTTTATCTAGTGTGTTTAGCAACATCATTACAAACTGAACAGGAACATTGGAGTCCGTTTGTTTGGGTTACGCCTTTAAAAGCAACAGCTGCATTTTTGCCAGAGGTTATTTTATTTCTTTATCTTGTGAAGGTAAGAGGACGTTTATCCCGAAATCCCTCCATCGTCATCGTGGAGAACGGGAGTTCAGAAGAACCTTGCACAGTATCTCAGCAGAGCTCTGGGTCTGTGGCCCACAGCGTGTCCAGCACCCGTGCCCCCTTCAGTGTGGTCCTGGGCACCACGGCATGCGGCCACAGCATCAACCTCTGCAGCTGTGTGAGGGGTCACGCGGCCTCAGCCAAACGATGGGGACTCACGTGAGCTCAGCCAAACGATGGAGACTCACGTGGGCTCAGCCAAACGATGGGGACTCACGTGAGCTCAGCCAAACGATGGGAACTCACGTGGGCTCAGCCAAACGATGGGGACTCACGTGAGCTCAGCCAAACGATGG
This sequence comes from Brachyhypopomus gauderio, assembly GCF_052324685.1. Classification (NCBI taxonomy): domain Eukaryota; kingdom Metazoa; phylum Chordata; class Actinopteri; order Gymnotiformes; family Hypopomidae; genus Brachyhypopomus; species Brachyhypopomus gauderio. The sequence continues at coordinate 4,324,627 of NC_135224.1, forward strand.
GGACTCACGTAGACTCAGCCGAATGATACGGGGTCACGTGGGCTTAGCCAAATGATTGGGACTCACGTGAGCTCAGCCAAACGATGGGGACTCACGTGAGCTCAGCCAAACGATGGGGACTCACGTGAGCTCAGCCAAACGATGGGGACTCACGTGGGCTCAGCCAAATGATACGGGGTCACGTGGGCTTAGCCAAATGATTGGGACTCACGTGAGCTCAGCCAAATGATACGGGTCACGTGGGCTCAGCCAAACGATGGGGGTTCACGTGGGCTCAGCCAAATGATACGGGGTCACATGGGCTCAGCCAAATGATACGGGGTCACGTGGGAATAGCCAAACGATGCAGCCTCACGTGGCGAGCACAGTTTAACCAGTCTTGCATGTGACTCGCTCACAAACGGGAATAGAACACACTGTCCCAAAATGATAGGAAGCCTTATTACTTTTAAAAAATATATATATATTAATATAGCACAAAATGCTGCAGGATTGAAAGCGGCGGCAGTTCTTGACACCACATAACTCAGACCTGACAAGAGGTCGCGCTCACACACCTGTATGAAAATATCAGGCACCTGAACCACATGACAGAGCCCTGGGGGTCACACTTCACCAGAACTCGAAAAACTTTACTTACGGAGGTTCGCTGTTACCGTGACGATCGGTGAAACAAATACAGGTGTAGGGGTGTGTGAGCGTGTGAATGTATCAGTGTCAGATTGCGAACAGGCACTGCAACGTCTTGTCTCGGTTAGGCTTGGCAGTACGTCATCACTTAAGATGGACTATGATTAGGACACTCGTTTTGTCCATGACGTCTGGAAGGCACACGTCCAGCTCAGATATGACTAAGTTTGTCCGCTGTTGTGCAGAACTGGATTTAGCACGAAAATTTGAATGACATTCGTCAGGTTACGCGTAATCCTCCAAATAATGCAAATACAAGGGCTTCATTCGCAACATTCACAGCTGTCAGTCCCACTGATACCGCATCCATGCAAAAGCTTCGGCGTCATTCAAATCAGTTCACGCAGGGCCTGGCCATCAGAAGCAGGGCCTGGGTTGGGTTTGGGCCAGTCTCTAGCTGCGGTAAAGAAGGTTTCAGTCAATCCTGAGCCTGGGTTGGGTTTGGGCCAGTCTCTAGCTGCGTTAAAGAAGGTTTCACTCAATCCTGAGCCTGGGTTGGGTTTGGGCCAGTCTCTAGCTGCGTTAAAGAAGGTTTCAGTCAATCCTGAGCCTGGGTTGGGTTTGGGCCAGTCTCTAGCTGCATTAAAGAAGGTTTCAGCCAATCCTGAGCCTGGGTTGAGTTTGGGCCAGTCTGTAGCTGCGTTAAATGAAGGCTTCAGCCAATCAGGAGTCTGTGTTGGGTTTGGGCCAGTCTGGGCCAGGATTGGGTGATCAAAAACAGGAGACACCAGATCCAAAACCTCCGAATGAACCCTTTTTTGGCAATTTCATGATTTAACATAGCTCAAATGTGTCTTTTACAATATGGCTGGGTAGCTCCCTTTTAAACTCGATTCATTTTAAGCAGCCGGTCTTTTAGAAATACAATTAATTGACCTAATGTGCCATTCCCTTTTCATCAGCGTCTATTTGTGGAAACTCTAAGTCAACTCCGTTACCCACACTGCACTGGCTCACACAGAACAGGGCATTGTGCATTGTCCTGTCCGATGACATCATGCGCGCCCCTGGCCGGCTCTTTTGACAGCTACCTACACAACAATGAAGTCATGCCACGATGCGCACATGCCAGGCGGCCTACGCATGACGTAGCGTACCTGCGCTCAGCACAGGGCCCAGGTGATGTGAGTCACCTCCCTCTGGCCCCGCCCTGGGGCCCCGGAGCACACGGCCTGCCCAGACACGTCGGTGTGGGGCTTTGGGTTTTTTTTGATGGAGTAGTTTCCGTTAGCTACTTTCGGGTTGGCCTTTCACACTCTGGTGCCCTTTTGTTTGTCAAAGCGCGGAGTGACAGGGAGCAAGTGTAAGCCGCCTGTGGCGAACACGTCACGTCAGCTCGGGAGAGGGCATGTGTCGGGAAGCGCATGCGCGCACGTGTGCACACATACGCACAGGCACATGTGCACAGTTGTGCACATGTAGACAAGTACAAGACTACAGACTACACACACTCACACAGTTAAGACACACACACACACACACCCAATACACACACACACACACATACACACATACACACACACACACAGTTAAGGAGTTAGTTTTACCTGCAGCCTTGAAAGCCACACAAACACACACACCCAAACACACACAAACACACACAAACACACACACACACACACACACCCAATACACACACACACAAACACCCAATACACACTCACACACACACACACACACACACACACACACACACACACACACACACACATACACAAACACACACACAGACACACACACACCCTATACACACCCAATACACACACTCACACACACACACACCATATACACACACAATACACACACACACCCAAACCCCAACACACACACACACACACACAAACCCAAACACACTCAATACACACACACATACACACACACACTCACACACACACACACACCCTATACACACCCAATACACACACACACACACCCAAACCCCAACACATACACACACACACCCAAACCCAAACACACTCACACACTCACACACACACACACACACACACACACACACACACACACACACACACACACACACACAAAGGAGTGTCACAGTGGACCCACCAGCCACACAGCAGGACTTACACAGGGCCTGCAGGAGGCAGATCAGGGGCAGATCAGGGGCAGATCAGGGGCAGATCAGGGGTAGATCAGGGGTAGATCAGGGGTAGATCAGGGGCAGATCAGGGGTAGATCAGGGCAGATCAGGAGTAGATCAGGGGTAGATCAGGGGCAGATCAGGGGTAGATCAGGGGCAAATCAGGGGCAGATCAGGGGCAGATCAGGGGCAGATCAGGGGTAGATCAGGGGTAGATCAGGGCAAATCAGGGCAGATCAGGGGTAGATCAGGGCAGATCAGGAGTAGATCAGGGGTAGATCAGGGGCAGATCAGGGGTAGATCAGGGGCAAATCAGGGGTAGATCAGGGGCAAATCAGGAGCAGATCAGGGGCAGATCAGGGCAGATCAGGGCAAATCAGGGCAGATCAGGGGTAGATCAGGGGTAGATCAGGGGCAGATCAGGGGTAGATCAGGGGTAGATCAGGGGTAGATCAGGGGCAGATCAGGGGTAGATCAGGGGTAGATCAGGGGTAGATCAGGGGCAGATCAGGGGTAGATCAGGGCAGATCAGGGGCAGATCAGGGGTAGATCAGGGGCAGATCAGGGGCAGATCAGGGGTAGATCAGGGGTAGATCAGGGGCAGATCAGGGGTAGATCAGGGGTAGATCAGGGGTAGATCAGGGGCAGGTCAGGGGTAGATCAGGGGCAGATCAGGGGTAGATCAGGGGTAGATCAGGGGCAGATCTGGGGTAGATCAGGGGCAGATCAGGGGTAGATCAGGGGCAAATCAGGGCAGATCAGGGGCAGATCAGGGGTAGATCAGGGGTAGATCAGGGGTAGATCAGGGGCAGATCAGGGGTAGATCAGGGGCAGATCAGGGGCAGATCAGGGGTAGATCAGGGGTAGATCAGGGGTAGATCAGGGGCAGATCAGGGGTAGATCAGGGATAGATCAGGGGCAGATCAGGGGTAGATCAGGGGTAGATCAGAGCACAAAGTTAAAAATCAATTCTATGCATCCACATGTGTGTTGTGTGTGGTGGCGTGGCACACCACAGGACAGCAGTGACACACATCCACATGTGTGTTGTGTGTGGTGGGGTGGCACACACCACAGGACAGCAGTGACACCAAAGGAAAACATTCCTAAGACAACAAGTAAAAAATAAATCACAAAAATACATAATATAAAATTTTCTTTAAAATACATTTTCTTAAATGCAACATTTATATATACCTTTTAAGTTTTAAAGTTTTTCTAGCCAAGTGCTGTAAATAAGATATAAAACGTAAAAGGAAAACATTATACAAACTACACAGCTACTAGCATCATGAACGCAGAAACAATCCAAAGTTTATTGTAAAAAACAATACAGAAACTATTTACAAAATACAGGAATG
>NC_135224.1:4329278-4336778 GCF_052324685.1 Brachyhypopomus gauderio
GTGAAAAACGCTGCTGAAATGATAATAATTTTTGGTTCTGCAGATCAAGTCATTGTTTCACAACTTTTAAAGAACGTCTTAGAGATTCACTACTGTATATTAACAGATTTAGAACTTTACTCCTAACATCATAAGTTGTTGATACCAAAAAACAATGTAGTGATGAATTAAGCGTTCCTTTAAACACAGACATGGTTTCCTCTGACTGTGTAACCGAGCTCAGTTCCCCACCTCAAAGCCGCCTGTGCTCGTGTGTTTTGTAATCTATTGATCTTCTGACATCGCACATTTTGGAGCGCTCAAGAGAGGAAGAGGGAGAGAAAGAAAGAAAATACAAATGAGACAAAGAGCAAGAGATGGAAAAAGAGAGAGAGAGCGAGTAAGTAAGAGAGAGAGGGAGAGATAAGAAATGGGCAGTGTCCCGGAGAAGCTCGGCGTGGTCCTTCCTCTCTGACATCCTGAGGAGGAAACTGGAGTTCTGCCTCCCCTGTCCCACTGAGAGGCTTCGTAACCGGGTCAGAAGAGAGACCGCTCACCCCCCCTCCATCTCTCTCTCTCTCTCTCTCTCTCTCTCTCTCTCTCTCTCTCTCTCTCTCCCATATCCTCTGGACTTTGTGGCATCTTGATCTCCTTCGTCACATGCTGTCTCAGATTTTGGAGATTTTGCAGTCAGTGCTGGCATAAAGCACAAAGCAAAAACAAAGATTTGCTCAGAAAAGGAACCTTATAGCCCCGTGCTTCTGAAGCATTCAGGCGTTTAGGCAAAGTACATTTAGAGGAGCAGCAAAGGTGTTTTGTTTCAGTTCACTTCAATTCAATTCAGTGTCACTATACCTTCAATTACAGTATAGTGACACCGAATAGCAGCGTACAACAGCTTCACATTGTACTTACCACACTCATAATGTGTATCTCTGCATTTACACATTGTTACTCAGTGTTATATTGTAATTAATGGTATATCCAGACTTTAACACTGGTGATGTACTGTAACCAGTTACCCATGTAGCACAACATTAAACACACGCTTGATATTTCCTGCAACAATACACCCAGAAAGCCCACATGAGCTGTGAATGTGACATAACGAAGCACATAGTTCCAACTCTCAGTGCAGAACATGGAGCAGGAACACAACCTGATGGTGTGATGATCAAACCCACGTGGGACAAGACAGTGAAGGTGTAGTGGTGATGAGTCACACCAGGATGGGAGTCAGTTCTTCATTAGTGCGGTGGGTTTGACATTAGGACCAACTATTAAACAAAGAACCAAGACCCAAAAGAGGAGACACGTGGAAACAGAAATAGAGACTGAATCAAATGGGAGAACAAACAAAGACCAAATGAGAGCATATGGTAGGTCACTTTTATGAAAGTACCTTTTTGTTGTATGTGATAAACCTTTCACCGTGTCCTCACAATCGAACATGCAACAGCTAAGCAGGAAAACCATGGCGGCTAAATCAAAACGAACCAATCAGAGCTAGGAGGCGTGTCTGTCAGAGTGTCAATCACTGCTTATGCATGCACGTGTTCACTAAACAGAAGATGACAAATGAAGAAAAGCTAGAAAAAAAAGAATTAGAGTGAACCCGAGACAAATCCGTGATAAACATTGCAGAGGTGGAAAGCACACACACACACACACACACACACACACACACACACACACACACACACACACACACACACACACTGTTTTCATATGCAAGACAATGCAGTAAAGTATTATAGAATATATATGGTGAAGACTCTGGTTATGTGGTAACATCTGTAAAACTTGTCTTTATGTAATTTTGTTTTAAAGACAATCTCATTAAACTATCCTTGATAAAATGTACTGTCGTATGTAACTCTGGTTAAAGATTTTGTTCTGTGCTGAATCCAAACCCACAGTCTGTTCTGATCCAGTGAACTCGTAGGCCAACGTGTGTAGTGTTGAAGAGCAGCACCAAACAGAGCGGATGTTCTCAACACTGGCAGACGAGACACTGAAAATGGATGTTCATGACGCCAAATATAGGTCGAAATTATACACTCTACGTTCTCCAAGTAGGCTTGTGCATATTTTAAGTGTAATAGCAACCTTATTTGTGAATAAGTAATATATACTTATAGTAAAATGTAACTTCTCTGTTACATAGAGGCCATGGGACACAGAGACATTATCAAAAGTACCATCATAAAACTATCATAACTACATAATCCACCTACTTTAGTCTGTTGGACAAAACATGAGATTTTCTTGACTTGTGCCCCTCTTGAACAGCCTGTGGTGACACTGCTGTGTGCTGTAAACCTGTAACTACCGCACTGACCCAGTTCAGTTATGCGGCCTGATGCTCCTGTCTAGCACGTCAAGTTCACCTCAGTGTCAAATCATCCCTACAGTGCTCTGGTTTCACTCTGCACTGCCTGTCTGGCCCACGTGTGGACCCAGACCCTGGGTTCTCTGGCCCATAACATCCCCCCCAACCCCCCGCTCCCCCCCCCCCCCCCCCCCCCATGTGCACTCTTGTATTTTCACGTCCAGCCTGTGCAACATCATGGTGAGGACACACTCTTGTTTTTCATTCCAACCTCATTCCTTCAGCTCCAGGTTTATCTGTCCACGCCATGCCCAACTAACGCAGCAGGGTTCACCAAGAGAACAACAGTGTGCCGCCACCCCCTCCACACACACACACACACACACACACACACACACACACACACGGACCGACTCCGATAAGGCGAGCTGGTTCATGGTGGTTTCCCTTCTCTGTCTGGAGCTGCTATCCAGCACAATGAGACCTCATGGGAAGAGAGGGATTGAAAACAGGAGGAGGGTAGAGAGATGGAGGGAGGGGGGAGATCAGGAATCAGGTAAAAAGAGGAGTGTGAGGGGAAGGAAACATGGAGGAAGATGGAGGAAGAGAGAGATGAACTGAAATGGAAGGAGATGGAGAGATGGAGGGTGATGGAGAGATGCGGGAAGTGGAGAGATGGGTGTAGATGGTGTAGATGTGTGTAGATGGGTGTAGATGGTGTAGATGGGTGTAGATGGTGTAGATGTGTGTAGATGGTGTAGATGTGTGTAGATGGTGTACATGGGTGTAGATGGTGTAGATGGTGTAGATGTGTGTAGATGTGTGTACATGGGTGTAGATGGTGTAGATGGTTGTAGATGGTGTAGATGGGTGTAGTTGGTATAGATGGGTGTAGATGGTGTAGATGTGTGTAGATGGTGTAGATGTGTGTAGATGGTGTACATGGGTGTAGATGGTGTAGATCAGGGGTGCCCACAGTTTTCAGCTTGCGAGCTACTTATAAGATGACCAGGTCAGAAAGATCTACGGGGGTGGCGGCGAACGTAATTTGTTGAGCGGGGGGGGGGGGGGGGGGGGGGGGGGGGGGGGGGGGGTGGGTGGCGAACGTAATTTGTTGAGCGGGGGGGGGGGGGGGGGGGGGGGGGTGTGGCGGCGAACGTAATTTGTTGAGTGGATTGCAGATTGGCTACCGTGAATGTCAATCAAAATACAACCGTCAGTGCAGATTAGGGTTGCCACCTTTCACAAATGAAAATAAGGGACGCCCACCACAGGCCGTGACCAACATGACCCAAGTTGCCAGACTCGCATTTTATGTTGTGTTTTTTTGTAAAGGGGTGATCAGGAAAGCAATTAGCCATGAATAAAATTAAATACTTTTTAATTTTTTACTTTAAAATAAATAATGATAATAATAATAACATAATGTTCTGTACCACATCAGTGTCTGATGACTGTGGTATGAAGAACTGTTTCACTGATGCCTGGCTTTTCTCAGCTTTTACATTTTTGCCGTGTTGCTCTCTTGATCCATGCTGCCTGATATCAGTCAGTCCGCCGTGCGACACTGAAAATACTCGCCGACAAACCTTACAATTTGCTTTAAATTCATCCCCAATAACGCTATTCAGCCATGGATGCGCCTCTTCCCAGTCACGTTTGTATCTCTGCAAGCGCTTTCGTTTCTGGGGACGTCGGGTGTAGCAGAAGACATTTTTTCAGAGGCGCGGGACGGGTGTGTGGCGTGACGCCTGCTAGGAAACGGTGACAGTAGCGCCAGCAGCAGGTAACACTGGTCCGTAGCAGGCCGGGGGTCCTAAGAGGATCCACGACCATTTTGCTGGCCTTAGTATTTCCTGTATTTTATTTTATGCATAATTGTTACATTTATTGTTGGTGTGTGTGTGTGACAGAGATGAGCATTGGGCACTTTTGAAAATACGGAACAAATCGCGTCCCGTATCGGTTCAATACGGGACGCAACATTTAACTGCCAAATACGGGACGATTCCGTATTTTACGGGACGGGTGGCAACCCTAGTGCAGATGTGCGATTCATCTACTACTATTTTATGTGACGCGATCTACGCACATTCCTTCGCGATCGACCGACACTTCCTTCGACGTAATGAGCACCCCTGGTGTAGATGGTGTAGATGTGTGTAGATGTGTGTACATGGGTGTAGATGGTGTAGATGGTTGTAGATGGTGTAGATGGGTGTAGTTGGTATAGATGGGTGTAGATGGTGTAGATGGGTGTAGATGGGTGTAAATGGTGTAGATCAGACCTGGACGTACATCCGGCCCGTTGTGCGTCCCTGTCCGGCCCGCGAGAGGCCAATCATAAATGAAACAAATATCTATGTCGTGCGTGCAATACAACTGTGACGCTTTTATTTTGAAAGCGCTACGTTTGTGTTAATTCCGTGTGGACATACCTGCGTGTGTGTGTGAGCTGTGCGAGAACACTGTAGGTGATCAGCGACAAGTTAAGGCTGAATTTATACTTTCGGGAGTGAACGTTGCACCTCGCGCGAACCTCCGCAAACGGCGGAAAATTTACGTGACGAATTTTAATGTTGCATTGTGTTCCAGGTTTGAAAAGTGCTGGAATTTAGGCTACAGTACTTGAAAATGCTTGAATATGTAACTGTATTTCGATTCACAACAAATAGCTGACTGAACAGGAGGGTATTCCAGAAAGCGGGTAAGTAAACTCAGAGTTAACGAAAGCTCAGGTTTTCCGTTCCAGAAACCGAGCTTAAGAGAACCTGAGTCAGCTGGGAAATATTGAAATGGACCTTGAAAGTGCCGTAGAAGGGCTTTAAAGCTAGGTTTAAGCCTGGTTTATACTTGACGCGTGCGAGGGTCCGCGCGGCGAAAATGACGTAATTACGGTGGCCTCGCGCGCTGTCGATTCGCGAATTTTGTAACTTCGCGCGCGCGCCGCGCTTCAGCGCAATGAACAAAGTCGTGTTTGCAGGGTTCATACACAGGGCTCTCAAGTCTCACGCCGTCTTCACACGCTCACACGCCACACTTCCGATTTCACACGGCGAGAAAAAAAAATCTAGTTTATTTACCTCCGATCCATATCTCTGTCGCCGTCCACTGGCGATCGATCGCGATATAAGTAAGTAAGTAAGTAAGTAAAATACATTTATATAGCACTTTTCACAGGCACAAGCCACAAAGTGCTTTACAACGGAAAATAAAATAAAATAAATCAAAGACACAAAAACACACACTATAGAACAGAAATAAAATACAGTGTACAAGGTCAACGGCTGCAACCTCCACCACTAACTAAACGCCTGCGTAAAAAGGAAAGTCTTTAGCTGTTTTTTAAAAGTATCTACAGTGTCAGCTGATCTTAAATGTGGAGAAAGTGTGTTCCACAGTTTTGGAGCAACCACCTTAAATGCTCGGTCTCCACGAGTCTTTAGACATGAGCGTGGCACAGACAGTAAACTCAGGTTGTTTGACCTGAGTAATCGTGATGAAGTGTAGGGGTGGAGCAGGTCAGCGACATACACAGGAGCTGTATACAAGGTGTAAATAGATGTAGATGGTGTAGATAGGTGTAGGGATAATAAGATAGGTGAGTTGCTGCTGATGACAGGTTTTTGGATTTTGTGACATTATTTCTCTGAAAGGAAATATTTTTTTCCACCTTTCTTTTTTCCTTTTTTTTCTGTTCTTTGGTTTGACCGTTTTGCTTGATTGCTGGTTGGACTGTTTGATGGGTGGTCTTTGATTTTGTAGCACTTATGACTTTAACATTTATGTTTTTGGCACTTAGAATTCATCAGTGGCTCTGATCTCTCTATCCCAGTTTGAGTTTGTCCTTTCCTAGGGGATAAAAGGGAGGGATGGGGTGGGTTATGGTGTGGGTGTGTTTGTGTGGGCGGATTACTTACCTTCATTTTGGGGTTGGATGAGGGGTCCTCATCTGCTCCTTGGGGGGCTTGAACCGCAGACCTCCGGGGTGGTGATCCAATAGGCTATCCACTGGCCTGTTACGGACCAAGGTACCCATGGGCCCTTTTCCTCCGTCCTTATCCCAGAAGGCTCTCAGCGATGGACTCCACCAGATTCTCTTATTGAGATTCATATCCCAATCCTAACCCTAACTATCTTTGGCCCTGGCCCCCAACCCTAACCCTAACCCTAATTTAATCCTGACCTCTCCCTTTCCTGATCCCTAACCCGGAATTTTTTTTCCCCCTCCCAGGCCCTAAGCTTAAACCCCCCCACCCCCCCACCCCCCCCACCCCCCTCCCCCTCCCGGGCCCTAGGGTGTAGATGGTGTAGATGTGTGTAGATAGGTGTAGATGTGTGTAGATGGTGTAGATGTGTGTAGATGTGTGTAGATGTGTGTAGATGTGTGTAGATGGTGTAGATGGTGTAGATGTGTGTAGATGGATGTAGATGGTGTAGATGTGTGTAGATAGGTGTAGATAGGTGTAGATGGTGTAGATGTGTGTAGATAGGTGTAGATGGTGTAGATGTGTGTAGATGGTGTAGATGTGTGTAGATAGGTGTAGATGGTGTAGATGGTGTAGATGTGTGTAGATGGTGTAGATGGTGTAGATGTGTGTAGATGGTGTAGATGTGTGTAGATGTGTGTAGATGGTGTAGATGTGTGTAGATAGGTGTAGATGGTGTAGATGGTGTAGATGTGTGTAGATAGGTGTAGATAGGTGTAGATAGGTGTAGATGTGTGTAGATGTGTGTAGATGGTGTAGATGTGTGTAGATGGTGTAGATGGTGTAGATGTGTGTAGATAGGTGTAAATGGTGTAGATGTGTGTAGATGTGTGTAGATGTGTGTAGATGGATGTAGATGGTGTAGATGTGTGTAGATAGGTGTAGATGGTGTAGAAGTGTGTAGATAGGTGTAGATAGGTGTAGATAGGTGTAGATGGTGTAGATGTGTGTAGATGTGTGTAGATAGGTGTAGATGTGTGTAGATAGGTGTAGATGGTGTAGATGGTGTAGATGTGTGTAGATGTGTGTAGATGTGTGTAGATAGGTGTAGATGTGTGTAGATGTGTGTAGATGTGTGTAGATGGTGTAGATAGGTGTAGATGGTGTAAATAGGTGTAGATGGATGTAGATGGTGTAGATGGTATAGATGTGTGTAGATAGGTGTAGATGGTGTAGATGGATGTAGATGGATGTAGATGG